>NW_010127632.1:4931-21501 GCF_000699245.1 Pterocles gutturalis | reverse complement strand
TTTTTTTTTTAAAGTGTTGGGAAGAGAGAAGTTCCATTTTTGAAGACATTAAATGTGGCTTTGCTTCTTGTGTTGGAAAGGAAGATGTCAATGTAGTATATGGTGTTATGAGTTGGAACTGAGCTCTCTGTTGTGACCATCTTGATGGCTATATTGTCATATTCATTGTTTCCTTTTTGCCTTGTACTGGAAACTGGTTGTATGAAGGGATGAGTCTGTTAGGCTGCAATGGGTCCATTTAGTGCACCTGGTACGAGCTCTGAATCTTGGTTTTCTTATCCCTTTTGCTATACCACTGCGATTTCACGTGATGCTCTGCTGTTTCAGATGTGTCTGGAAGAACTGTATTCTTCCTAAGGATACCTCTGCTGTGGCATCATCCTCAGAGTGTGTTAGATCACACTCGTGACCTTCTTGTTGACCCTTTCACAAAATGGAAAAAAGAGCAGGTCTATATCAAAAGTTATCTTTTTGTAGCAATCTTTCTTAAAAAGGACAACACATCATTACATGAAATACAATAGATCAGTAACATCAGTAGAAATTAAAGAAAAAATCTGCTGGAAAAGTGGCTTTGTTTTGGAGTCTTTCCATCTGGTAAGGTATTTTTGGTAGTCTGCAAGGACTTCAATATGACACTGAAGATTTTTTTTTGCGTTTTTATTTTCTGGATACCTCAGACGTGGTGATCTGTTTGGAGGTCTGTAAGGTCAGGATTTAAAAGCCTTTTTTTTTTTTTTTTTTTTTTTTTTTTGTTAAATTTGTCCTCATTTCATTCCTGAAACCTGCCTTACTAAAATCATTTTAGTAATTTTTTTCAGGAAAAAAAATTGGTACAGGAAACCAAACTCCTCTCGTCAGAACCCTAGCAACTTCTGGTGCTGGCAGAGATACTATTAAATAATCAGAAAGTTGTATAATCTTAGCATGTCCTGGAATTACTTAAATAGATAATTTTGTCAAAGTTTTAGTGTAATGTCTGCTTCTTGAACTATGATAACAAAAATAACAAATAATTTGGAGAGCATTAGATTGATCAGTTTATACCCAATATTCGGATGCTGAAATTGGTGAAATTCATATAAACTGTCCCAAAGGGTCAACTTTTTCTGTTTGGCCTCATAAAAGTCTACTTAGACAAGGTTAATCTGAAAGGCCTCTGTTAGAAAGGATTTTCCTGTCTTTTTCTCTCAACGAGAAATGTGTTTTAGACTTTTGTCTTATGGCTGCCATCAGAGAATATTCAAAAATGAATTCCATACATCTCCGTAGTGACTGTATTCAAAAAGGGATTCAAAACATTATCCCAAGTTGACAGACTAAGCTTGAACTACACATTCAGGACCATAATGTAACACAGTTTTTTTTTTTTTTTTTTTTTTTTTAATTGTCCTGAGTTCTTTAAAAACTCTTTATTCAAATAACTTGGCATCATCTGTGTGTGTGAGAAAGCCAGTAAGCAAACCTGGAAAAGTTGGTTTTCTTTTGGGTCAATTAGTGTTAGAGCAGTGAGGACTAAGAAAAGGAGGAATGTGGGAAGAACAGGCCCCCTTCCCTTTTTTTTTTTTTTTGTAGGAGCAGATGATTAGATAGGCTTACCCTTCATCCTTAGCCTTAACCCTCTTTTTTGTTGTCTGAGTAAAAGGAAAGTCTCACATTTGTTGTGGGCTAAAAGGCATGTGTGTGTAGGTAGGAATGTATGTGATCAGTTACTGAAGATAAGCTGACAAAAGGTAACTTGTAAACATGATTGTGAATTTGAACTCTTAGCTATCAAATACAGATTGAGTTACCTTATGTCAGGGTATCTGCAACCTCATGTTAGATTAATAAAACCTTTTCCACACCAGAAAGTCCTTGTCTTCTATATTGCTAACAGGAAATAATACAGTTTCAGTGGTGATGGGCAATCCATTTCACTTGATGAAAGTGTCATGGTTTCTTGGTCTTCAAAGGCTTTAAAATTCATTAGATCTTTTTGTGGGGTATTCCATACAGTAATGAAGGCTTGATGAGGAATTACTGTGTGAAATTCCTAAAAAGTTGCGTAGGAGGTCATATTAGATTATGATGAGTACATTCTAGGCTTAACGATGTGGTTTTTTGTCCTTTTTTTAAACTTGTAACAGAAAAGGTAATTTTTTTTCCCTGCAAAACAAGTCTTCTAAAGTCTCCAGTTAGCTACCTGTAACCATATTTTTACAGAGGTATAGAGATACAATGAAAGTTGGATGAAATTTCTATTCAGTGTGATGGTAAATGTACCTTGGTAAAGCTTTTGTTGTTTGATGTGTACCCACTGTCTGTCTGTATTGGCTCTTCTCCCTGTGTGTGCATGCATCCACATGCATATATGACTTGAGTAGGGTGTTCAAATTCTTCTTAATGGATTATAATAACATCTAAAACTCAGCAAAATTTTGCAGCCTTCTGCCTCTGCATTAGTATCTTGGTATATCTTGGGATGTACCAGGATTTATCTTGGGATTAGTATATCTTGGGATATGCCATGATTTGTTTCAACATTACGCTCAATGGCAGGAATGGAGGCTAACAAGACAATAAAACAGGACCTCAGAGTTATAAATCTGAGAAAGCAGGTATTTTGACTTAAACACTAGATTATATTAAAATTTCCTAAAGTTCATTAATTTATCTCCTTCTTCAATGAGAGTTTTCTAGGTCAGTGGTTCCTTAACCGGGGAATAAGGCCATGGTAAATGAACTACAGGTGGAACTTAAAAGCATGTTGAATTATGTTAAGTTAAAAAATATTATATTAGGATGATTCATATTTTGTTAACAATTTTTGGAGCTGACAGTGATCTGTATTCTGAGAAATATTAGGACTGTAGTTCTGGAGTGAATCATGTGAGGAAAATGTGTAATCTTTATTCATGTACTTATTTACTGTATTGAAGGAACAAACAGGGAAAAACCCACTTGTACATTTTTTGTTGATCTACTTTGGCGACTTTACTGTAGTTTTGGAGTGCCTTGTGATGTTATGTGCGTTGTAGATTACCTCATGAGCGTGATACAAGAGTTAAAGTATTTTCCTCCTTCAAAGATGGTTTACGAGACAGAGAAAAATTAAGCTAGGGCTGCAGATGGACTTGTAGCCCTCATCATTGCACCTCCTACCTCTTTGGTGCATGGATGTTGCAAGGGAACCAGCAATCATCGTGGCTGTTTGATAGCAGCCTAAACTGTATCATGAGTGTCTGTCTCTTTCTCCCTTGGTTAAGTGTACTTGCAAGTTCTCTTCATTGGCATTTTTACTTTACTTTCACACATTGGGCCAGCTTAAGAAGCTAAGCACAAAAACCTAATGATGTAAGAAAAGATAAAAACTTTACTGCCAATTTAGCTACCTGAACTGTTTCATCATGCCACGGAAGAGTGCCAGGAAGGTGAGCCTTGTCTCTGACTTGCTCTTTTCTTACAAGTAGTAGCCCTGAGTTTGGTCAGCTTGTGAAGGCATATGCTTGGTGGGAAGTTATGTTATGTGGCATAGACTGAGCTTGCATCTCTTTGTCGCAGAAAGGCCTGTTAGCCTTTTTGTTCTAGCTTTAAGGTTTTTTTACCATTTCTGAGACAATTCAGTTTATTAAACTGGCAGGAAATGAACCTGACCAAGGTGTGGACAGTTTTTAATTGGGTCATTGAGTTGATTTGTTTTACCATATATTCAGTGTGAATGCTGAAGCTTTCTAAGGGGGGCACAACTGTGCACCTGAGAGTTGGGAAAGATGGAGAAGAACTGCTGCCCTTCCTGGCAGTCTAGTGTGTTCCTGAAGTGGACAGAATCTAAACTCACATTCTCTTCCAATTAAAGTACCTAGATCATGTGGATTTTCAGATGTTTTTGGCGGCAGTCCTTGAGGCCCATGTAATCTGTACTATTGCACAAAAAAGACTCAAAGAATCATGGCACAGAGGGAAAGAAAAGGAAACATGACTCCAATCCAGTGATTAATATGCTTACCTTCAGGGAAGAGGAAAAAGAAACTTTCTGGGATTTAATTAGTGTTTACGCATTTTACAGGAAATCGCTCCTGGATAATGTTTTATTTTCTCAGTGCAAACGTGTAGCACAACTAGCAAGTTAGGAATGATATGCAAATAAAGTGGAGAGAGTGTGGGAGAGTATAGATGGAACATAGAATACGTTGTATCAGTGGGATTATTGTCTACTCTTAGTAGAGTTAGAAAAGAGTAGTTATTTGTTCAGGTGCTTTAATGCTGAGTATTTTTTTCTAATAGTGAAATTCAGTTAATTTTCCAAAGAACTTACTCTCATAAGTTGTGTTTCTTTGCATTTGTTAATTCATGTGTTGAAGTACTAATACTCTGTGGTATTTTTTGAAATGTATTTGAGTATATATAGTAAGTGTGATTCATAAGAAATAGATGGTATTGTGCTTATGCTAGAGGTATCTTGAATTTTAAAAACAGTGCTTTTCTTTAGTTCTGAATTGGGATCTCTTAAGATAATAGAAATAATGTTCCTTGTGTGATTGCTGCAATAATCAAAAATAAAATTATTTTTGCTTTACAATTCATATTTTTCTCCTACTGTTACATTGATCAACGTGAGCCTGAATAAGGACTTAAGGCATATCGTGGAAGTCTCTATATACATTAGGCTGGGCCCAACATTGAGAGCTGAATGGTAAGGATGCTAGACTTTGGTGAAAATTTTTTTTGTTCATTTTGCTTTCCAGCATCAGAGAAGTTTGTAGTTGGCATGCCTGATTAAATTTATTTCTTCAAATTTATTTATGTAGACTATTATGACAGACACAGACTATATATAGAAAGCCTGTAAACATTTTGCTTGTGTTTTTGGAGTAGAGGCGGGGTCTCTCACTGTTGATATCAAACCAGATGTTAGCTGTGGTCTTCAAGATGCTCTGTGATAGTTTGTCAAGAACTATTTCAAATAGTTTAGCCAGGTTGCTCTTTACTTCTCTTGTGCTGTATTCTTAGCCTATACAGCAAACCTTGTTATAGATAGCTAAAGTTTGTGAGTTCTCTGCTTTTGTCTTTCTGCGGACAAATGTGGTCTGTTTGGACAGTGAACCTTTTGCGCGAGGATCTCCATTTTACTGTGTCACACAATGCCAAACACAATGAGGTCCTCCCTCCATGAGCAGAATGCCCTGTTTGTTACCCCAGCACAGTCCTAGAGCATGGCTGCCTCACTTCCAGTTTCAGTGTTTGGACTCCTGGCCCTGACCAAGGAACTGTCAGTTTCAAAGGTCCAGAACATCAAAGACTGCACAAAAATGCAAATAAAGTTCTCTGTTATGAAGTAATATTATGCAGAATATAAATGTGTTAGCTGTATGCATGTGCTAGAAAAAACAATTAGATTCTTATTTACTGTGTAGATTTTTAAGCTGAAAGTCAGACTTGGGCTCTGGAGCTGTGGAGAGTCAGCAGAAAACTGATCAAAAAGGTGACTATTTTACATTATGCTAAATCGCAGAACTGACTCAGTGAGACGGGGCAGGTGCCAGCTGTGATCCAAGAGATGGGTCTGCACTGAGTGGCTGAGGGCAAGGAGGGTTGAGGGTGGGAACACAGCAGCCACATCAAAATGAGCTTTGGCTTTTGGGGAACTGCAGCCTGAGAATTCTTATTTTAATGAAATAATTCAGTTTATTCACCATCAATTTTGAATGTATCTGGTTGTCATGGAGTCTGAACTTGACCACTGTAAATTTTCAAAGCTACTGAACTTCATATGAACTGCTATTTGAAAGCATGTTGAACAAGAGTTTTAAACATGGTGTTTCTGTACTGACACATCTGGTGAAAGCTGGAGCTTGGTTTTGGGTTTCCAAGTTAAAAAGAGCTGGAAGAGCAGTTGTGGTATATGTAGTTTTGGAAGTAAGGGGTTCCTCCTCTTTTTCTTTAAACAGCTTTTAACTTCTCTTTCCCATCTGTAGGTTGAGGGTCCCAGTTACTTTGTCAGTATCCCAACATTCTAGAAGTAATCCTAAAATTCCCTTCAAGCGCCTTTTAACATTGATAGATCTAATTAAAAAGCAAATATGAGTTCTGTAATCAAACCTAAGTTATCATTATGTTCTCGTTTACTATACTTGCATGGTTATTCCATATTCTGTTTTAGTACTATGCTTGAGGTATGTAGAAAAAGAGAAGTAATGTGCTGGGACTTTGAGTTGTGCAAATAGAGAAAAAGGATATCCTTTTATTTGAAGAATGTGTTTAGAGTTAGTTTGAGAAATAGCCATTTGTGAGCCAAAATTTCTTTGGTTGTTGCTGTCAACCTAAATCAGTCTGTTCCCCTCACCTTTCTGGAGAGGCAGTGTCTACCCTATTTCTGAAGTACTGAGTTTGACTATTTCAATATAAATGTGAAGCCTGTGAACTTGTCCTGCATAAAAATCATCATCTGATGATAAGACAGACTGTGTCTTTCTTGTCTGTTTCCCTGAGAGGAAAGAAAAAAGGAGAAAGCTTAGAGCTGAGGCCATCCTTCATGGCAGGCTTCTTAAATGGTTGTGCTCTAGATATAGTAATTTTAGTATTTTTTCCTAGTGGCTGTGAGTTTACCATCAGAATGATGTTGTGGCTGAAGTCTTGTTGGAAAGACTCATGATTTGGCTAGCTTGTTGATTGATTTTTAAGGGCTAGAGTTTTATTTTAGAGAAGCTTTACACTGAGTTCTGCAGGATTTCTAGGGTGATAAAAGTATGTATGTATTTGTAACTGAAGAAATGTCTCCCTTTTTCTGCTCCTTATAGATGCAATGGCTCACAAACATCTCTGAACAAGTATCCCCAGAAAAATCCATCTAAGTGAGTGAAGTCTGATAGATGCATTAGGGAAAATTCTGATGTTTGAGAACTATATATTTTCATTTAGTTTCTTTGGATACAAGATGGAAGTAGACAAACTTTATTTTTTCAGCCTAAACTGAAGCTTCAGCACTTAAATCTGATTTATCACGTTAAAGTGCAAAGGATATCAGCAGCACTTAACCATTATCACTTTTCATATCAGAAGTATACCTGCTTTGGCAGAAGGTGTGGAGATTTTGGGGGTGAAGTCTGCTTTAAGACCCAGGCATATGGTTAACATATGAGCAGAGAGCGTGTTTGAAAAGGTTAAGAAGTGTTTTAAAAAGGCACACAAACCAATGTATGGCTGAAACAAGCCACTTATCCAAAGTCTTACAAATAAGCACAATCTATTTGCAGAGCTAGCCAGCAGTTTACAGTTGTGTTTGGTTGGTTGTTTAGTGTTTTTTTTTTGTTTGTTTGTTTTTTTTTTTCTTTTTTTTTTTAATTTGGAAGACCATAGGTGCACATATCTTCATGTACTAAAATAGTTTGGAGGCCTTCAAGATTAAAGATACTACTGTATCAGGGCCACGAACATCTAGGTTGTTATAAATGTACTTGAAATATCTAACTTCAGATTGTCTTTTAAAGTAACGCAGGAACTATCTGCTGCCAAAGTTGAAACAGAGAAGTGGTCTTATTTCATTTAGACATATGATAGCAGCTCTGCAGATAATTTCCCAGGAATCTGTATAGGTATATAAGGTATTTTTGTAACGGAGTTTGTTGTGGTCTGAGTAAGATTTTGCATTCTCTCTGTTTTTGGTCAATTCTGTTACAGTAATGTTTACTGAAACATGATGATAACCTGTGAACTTATTAACCTCTAGTTCCTGTTACATGAACTTTGCAGCATTATATGGAATTTGTCATGGTTCAGGGCAGAATTACAAGGGGAAAAGAAAAAGCACAGTTAAAACTAGGAAACAGTGGTGATGTCAAAACCCAGTAACATCTGAATTCGATAAGGATGGGTCACTTGGAAAGCTGAAATCTCTTGAATGTGTCATAATATTTTGTTTAAATCACTGGTAGCTGTGAAAATACTGTATGATTCAGACGCCCATTTTATTTTCTTCCATTTCTTGGAATTACTGTTTCGGTTTTTTTTTTAAATGGCTGTTTTAGCAAACTATTGGATATAAACTGTTGTTCGCCTGTTGAAAAATGAGTTTTTATGTTTTCATCAATATAAAGGCATTGCAGTTAAAATAGTCTGTATTTGCAAGAAAGAACAACTGCCCTTACCTCCCATATATATAGTGTGTGTGTATTTATACGTATGTATAATATGGGTCTGAGCTCTTGCAGTTTTTGAGAGGTAAAAGCATTTCAATACACATTGCTTGTCTGGAGAGCACTACAGGTGATGTCCCAGCTCTAGTCTAGGATTAAAAACTTGAAGTAGCTGCTTCTGAGTACCCTTTCTTGCCAGGTCTCTGAGAAGTAGTGTCTGTTTTGTAAATAAAAGGGCACAACAAAGAATGGAAGTAGTAGTTAGTGACTGCTAAACTGGAAGAATAGTAAGCTATAGTAATACCAAGACTGTAGTAAAGACCTGTAAATTGAGTGGTTTGGCAGCTTTCCGTGGAAATTTTCGGCATTTGTTTAATTCTTTTGTTTGTTTGCTTGCTTTATCGCTGAAAAAATTAGAGAGAATTAGGAAGGTTATACTCTTTTGAGACTTTTTAGGTCTAAAGTTCTAAGCTGATGAATGCAAATATATAGTTGCATATATTTTGCTCTGCATTTTTAAAGCTATTTTCCAAACAGCAAGGAGCAGAAACAGTTTTTGTAAATGAAATGATCAATCTTTTTGAGGACATCTATAGAAGAATCTCAGCTCTGAAAATAATTTCACAATTGTGAGAGCATATTACTCTGGATAAAGTAGTTTACAGCCCTCGTGGATATTCTACTTTGAAATATCACTTTATTTCCATGCTACTGTTAAGTTGATGTTTAACATATTAACTGAAATTGCTCTGTTTCTTAAAAAAAAATTAAATAGTTGCTTATCAGATGTCACCTTTTTAAGGAAGCCATAGGTAGGACGTGTGTGTTAACATAAAAAAACCCTAGGTTGTTACACACATCTGTTTTTGTAAGATAACAAAGAAATAATTAAAAAATATCTGGATTTCATAAATACCTTTCCTATCCTGGAATTCTGTTGTCTTTATGCTTATGTGAATTTGAGGTGGAGTTGTTTTCAAGGATAATGTAAATGGAACTCCTTAGTAATCGCATTTATACTCGGTGAGGCCATTAAACCGTACAGAAGGAAGTGCTTGGTTAAGAGTTCAGTGCCATTCAACGGTTGTGAATGTTTCAGCTGATATTGTAGAGGACAAGCAACTCCTGCTGTAGCATCTCGTTGCTTGAATGTAAATACAGTGGAGTGACTTTGCTGTTCCAAAACAGTTAAAACGTAACCACATCTGTTTTGCTTGACACTGGTGAGTGGGTGGAAAAAATAACCACTCCCCTCTCTAATTTGTGGTTCCTTATATGGTCAGTATACTGAAAAATATTTTAAGTTTGTGCTTCTAAAATTAATATTTTTAGTCAATGAGTAAGAAAAGAAGCATATGCAAATTATCTAAAACATCTCAAGTATTTGAACTTTTATATTAGCATAAGTGTGGGGCCTTTTTCTTTTTATTTTCCCTCCTAAATTATGTCAGTTTAGTTCTTCCTAAAACCATAGGCTTTGTTCTGGGGTTCACATGAACAAACAAATATTTAAAAAAACAGATCCCAAGTTGTCTGGCTGTATGAGTCAAGTGTAACTCTTACACTGTTCAGTTCTCTCATGTGCAAGAAAAGCAGTGCATTTATTTTCGTAAGAAGGATAGGTTTAAAAAATTGGATGTTATAAATCAGATATTTCAGAGATTCAGATTGCACTCTGGAGCCGTACTGAATTAATAGTGATGTGACACCATTGTAGGTCCTTCTATGATAAAATTAGTTGCACTTTGATGTTTAGTATTTTGACACTAATACTGGCCTAAGAGGCCCCTTTTTGTCCCAGCTGTTTGTTCCTGCTGCCAGGCTGGATGCTGTGCGTTTGTAGTGGACCAAATTAAAGGACTGATACGGGATTAAAAACAGTGGTGTGTTTTTGGTTTGTGTTTTTTTTTCTTTCTTTCTTTTATTTTTTCCCCTCCCCCGCACGCCCCCTTCTTTTCCCTTTTTTTCACCTGTGTCAGTTCCCTAGTGTAGTTTTCTGAGTAACCCTGCAATAGTATCACTGTCTCAGACAAGCAGGTGGCAGTGCAAGGGATACAGGCTGCTTAAGCGGTAGTGCTGCTGAAAAGACATTCTTGTTCTACTGCAGCTGTAGCTCCGCCTTTGCCAGGTTTTAATTTGGGTGAGAAACTTTGATTTCAGTAAAGCTGCTTCTACATGCTTTCACACTTAAGGGATGGGTTCTTGCATCACATGTTGTAAAATTAGCTTAAGAGTGAAACTAGTCATTCACAGTATATTCTTTTTAGAGGAAGTAGTGTTTTTTGGAACACTGAAAATAATTGTGCAGTATACAAGAAAAGTGATCGTAGAGCGTGTTTTGTTTTAGATTGAATTGTTTAATAAGCATCTCATAAATCCTAATCAAGAAACTAGCATAGTTGTCTCATAGCAGTGTGCACTTAAAACTCAGTGGGAGTACGAAGTATAGTACAAGCTCTTAGGATGAGTGGTGTACAGGTGAAGTCTAGTATAGACTCAGTTTTGGTTGTTGTTTTCTTTTCACCCTAACTTGGAAACCAGTCAGGTACAAAAGTGCCTTCTTCCCAAAACTTTAACATTCCCTTTCTTAAGCATGGGGTAAACTGACACATGAAGGTGACTGTGAACATAGTTCTGTTAAATACGCAAAATAAACTGAAGAGAGGTATATTATTTTTTTCTTATTGAATTATGATTTTTAAAACCTAAAGATAGTCTTGATGTAGTTGATGACTATTTCAGTGGAAACATTGAGCTAATACGTTTTCCATAATACCACAGCACCTAAAACTGGAGCCAGGGATCTGTGACTAGCATTTAGCATTTGGGAACACGCTGAAAAGTGGTGCTGATCACAAATTACTCTTATTTTACTTAGTACGCAGTATATGGGCTATCAGGTACAGAAACATGCAGGTGACCATAAAAGTGGAGGGATATATTGGGTTTTCATGCTGAAACCATATCTGCTTTTAATTTTATGTATGTGATTTTGTGGGTGAGCCTGAGATGATGTGCTGAGTTCTGCTTTGTACATTGGATATATGAAGTAGTCTGATTTTATTTTTTTCCCTCTTTGTTCTTGTGAATTATTTCTTGTATATAACGTCACATCTGGTCCTAAGTAGAACGGAAGCAGTAAATACATGTGTATGTGTTTGGTTTTCAGATGTATGTTAATTTTTACATCTGAACACATGGGATTTTACCTAGTGACAAAACACACTATATATGCTAGGTGCTGTAAAAACAATGATTTTGAAATTCCTCAGTTGTGTCTGGGAACTAGTCCTGGAAGCTGACAATTGCTAGCACCCTATGAGATATTTATTTATTTAAAATTCCAGTAGTATTGGCTGTACTTCACATTTTGTTATGCAGTATTTTAAATAATACACTAAAACTGGTGTTTTGGGTGAATCTTTTGCCCTGTATGTCTTATGTCAAGCAATGTCACTGGTTATCCCTGCATGGTTTCAAGATTAGGCTGTTATAATGCAGAATAACAACAGCTTAAGAAATTGCTATTGTATAGATGTATATATGTCTAGATCCATTATATTCCAGTATGTTAATAGTCTCAATTTAATGGTATATACCTCAGGATAATTTTCCTAGTAAATAAATAAATATTCTTGCTTCTAAGTAAGTATTTATATTTTATGTTGCTAGCAACAGGCCTGCCTGCATTTGCTGAAGGTCAGTGACCTGAATTATGTTCATCTCTGACAGCAGTGTGTGTAGTCTCTGGTACTTCATGAGTATGAGTTTAGAAATTACAAAATAACCTTTTCACAGAGGAAAAACCTCCAGAACCTCATTGTGATTAGTTTATAAAATCTTTCAATTTTTTACTAAAGGTGTTGTATTGAATCTTAATACAGTGATACTGAATAAGGAAAATAAATCTATATGCAAAGTGTTTCAGTTACTAAAATGTAAAAAATAAAACCCTGTCCAGCAGACTTCACTTTCAGTTCAAGCTCTTGAGTGTGCTGTTGTTGATATTCTGAAAACTCTTATTTAAATTTGTCATGGGAAGCATTATTCATGTACACTTAAAATTGAAGCAAAATTGTAGTGAAATGTGGCCTTTCTTTAAAGGTGTGTATGATAATTGCCTTTGGCACTTTGCAAACTTTCAATGGATAGAATTGGATAGAATATTTTAATTCTAGATGCTTTAAATTAATATCTATTATATAAACTAAATACACAACATATATGATTTACATACATTCTTATGTTTTTGAAGTAATATAGTTTTAAAAAATTAGTCTTACTGCTGTCCTGCATCTAGATTCAGCTGAACTGGCTTCTTGCTGGGCTCATATGTAATAAAATTGTCCCCATTTGCAAAAACTGACTATCTCACTGATACCTAGACAAACACAAAAAAAGAGAAATGGGGGAGGATTATGAAACTTCTTCAGAGAGATGTTAGTAATTGTTTTTGCACTTTTTAGGTTTTTAGAAGTATGATTGCTCTGAAACCAACTTTGATTTACAGTGAACCTATTGACATAAGTTGGGTATTGAGTGTCTTGAAGGATGGAGTAGATGCTCTTAAGGAATAGAGTGGAATCATAAGTCCTTAAAGAGGCTAACAGGCAAACTAGGTTTATGTTACAAGGAAAAGTCAGAGACGTGAAAGCTTTATGTTTTTCATAGTCACCATCTTCATAATATGGTAGAGTGTAACCTGGGATAAAATGTGCTCAGCATCTTTGTCTTATTTAACTAAATATTTTGTAGTAAAGATGAACTCTACACTTGAAATTATTAATGAATATGGAGTGGCTTTGGATAGGTAATCCCATTATCTGTATTTTGAGGAGATCCGAGGAGCATTGTGTGGGTAGGAAAGATGAAGAGTAGAAAGCAACAGTAATTAAAATAGGAAATAAAAGCACGAAGTAAAGTTTTAGCATGGTAGCTTTGTACACTGTTGGTTTCTAAGAACTACTGTTTGTTTAAATCAAAGACTTGAGCTTTTATTCTTTTGTTTGCTATACCACTTTCAATAATTTGCTTTTCAACACCTTTTGTTTCTTCCTCCCTCTATTCCTTTATTTCCAATTCACTTCTGTTCTATACCAGTAAGTAGATCAAACTGTGTTCTTGAAGCTCAGTAGATGTTGTTATTAAGGGCATTCTTCTAGTAATGATCTTACAGACTGTGCAATGAGTGGGATTTGTTCTTGCCTCCTCTAATCATCAATTTATTATCTAAACCAGGAAGCCCTTGTATAGGCTGTGTAAGAAGCCTGTTGATTTTAAGAACCTGGCAATGCAGAGGCACAACAGAAGACACTTGGTCATTGAGTTTACTGTATTGTCCCTGCAGCTATTAAGTATGATTTGGTTGTATTTGTTTAAAAAAACCCATAGCTTCAAATGTTACCCTTCTGTGTTGTGTGTCTGTGCTACTGTTACCATCACAGTAACTCATTGTCTTTGTTCTCCCCTCTTGTGAATCCCTTCTTAGAGTACAGCACCACAGTAGACACCTGCCTTTCCACTCTGGGTCTTAATTATGTGCTAGTTGTCCAGTTCTTCAGAATATGGTAATTGTTGGAGGGCTATAAGGAGACTGAAGAAACATGTTGGTTTGTGATGGATATCTTTTGCTGATTAGCTCTGAAGTGGGTGGATGTATTGATTCCCTGTTAATAAAACCGTTAATGACTAACATCTTCAAAATTCTAAGGCAACTCAGGTCTGTACATATACCTTTCCCTTTTGGTTTCTCCTTTCTTATACACTTGTGAATTCTTTGCAAGATAAATACTTTTCAGGGTTAGTACTGTAAGTGATCTTAAAATATTCTAGATAAACTTCCAATCAGCAAAAAGCATAGCTTCCCATATGTATGAAGTTGCTTTACTGCTTTGACAAAATCAACTGTGTGACTTCAAGTTCTGTAGTTATAACTTGGTAGTCTCTGTGTTTATTGGATAGTATGTTCTTATCAACTGATTTCCTCTTATGGTTTGGAATAGAGTTGACAGTCTGTTGCTCACGACAGTGCTGTGTGTTGCTAGCATTGCACTCAGTTTGATACAACATTAGCCTGTTGTAAAGTACTGGAGATGTGCTAATGTGCTGCTTTTGGAGTTTACCATTTCCATTGTAGAACTAGCGGAAGACAATGTATGAACACTCTGCGATCTGTTTTGTCTGAAAATCAGATAGCTTTGCTCAAACCATATTTGTTGATAATTTGAACTAAGCTGGCTTAGCGTTGAAACTGGCCTTGTATTTATGCAAATGAGAGGTGATCCTTGCTGTATTTGAGTTTACAAGGTAGTAAAGACAAGGGAGTGATGCCTTCAGTCTTTGCAGCTGCTGCTGGAAAAGGCTTTCTGCAATCTTAGTGTCCACAGATACTTTTTTTTTCTTAATTGCAGTATCTGGTTCAGAGAGAGCTCTCAAAAATGGGATTATAGCTCTCTAGCCTTAAGATACCCATGTAGGCTGGACATACCTGATGCTCCAGGACTTCTACTGTTTGTTTGTCCAGGAACTATTTAGTGTAAAGAAGAGAAGAGCTTGCTCTTCCTTCCTTTTTTCTTGTCCTTGAATACAAGTGACTGCCTCTGCTAAGTTTAGTGGGACTAAGCTCAGTGTAAGACACCGTGTCTCTCTGTGCAATGTGTACACCTAGAATACGTACCAGACTGAATCTTTTATCCAAATTAAAGTGATTTAGGCATGAGAGTGCCTAGTTTGTAGGATCTTGTGTAGCAGTAGGCAGTACTTACCACCTTTGCCAAGTTCCTGGCTGCTGTGGATGTGGCAGTGACATTCTAGGTCTCTGTGAAACTTCAGTAGAGAAAAACTAAGGCTGTTGATTCATGATGTGGAATGCATAGTTTTTGTTTGCCCCCTCCATCTTTTGGAGGCATTATAGCAAGAACTCACCTGCTCATAAAATAACAATAGAACCGTGGCAACATATATTTCTACATGTATCACATAAGTAATTTTTCTCTGTATTCTTTGTAGCCCCTTTTGTGTGTGTGTCACGTGTCTGTGGCACAATGAAGAAACCCATGTGGTGGCAGAAAAGCTAACTAGGCTTAGGGTATATGCAGTTCTTAAACTGTGGTTGTTCCTGAAGAAATGGAGTGAACTGCAACGTTTTCTGCTGAAATTGCAGTATCTAAGTGCATTTTAGGCTAGACATGCTTTCTTGGAGTTGCATATGTGAATAGTGATAATGTAGACTCTACAGTTTGAGTTGTTAATTTGCAGAGGTTCTCTAAAATTCTCAGTAATTTTGATATCTTCATAGGTTGTAGAGTACCAATGATATTGTTGAATGTTGTGGTTTTTTGTTTGGTTGGTTTTGGTGGTTTTTTTTGCATAATCTCACTGCTGTGTTTAACTTCTGTTAGAGATTTCTTCTAGAAACTCATGCCTTTATATCCCTTTGTCTTGTTGAAAGTTACACTCTTATTTTTCTGAGCATATTTCCATTTGGTGTAAGGTGTACCTAATTCAATTTCATGTGAGATATGAGGAAAAAATGGACTTGTACATTTATGGATTTATATGCACTTATAGTTTGTTGATTTGGTAAATATTCACAGAAGCTCATAGTGTTTTATAAATATTGTTCCGAGTTTCTGTAGAAATCCACATATTTAAGGACTTTGCAAAGATGGGTAACTATCAATAATTTTACTTTTGCAGGTTTGAGAAGAGCTTTTATTTGGATGACCTTAATTTTCAGAAATGTTCAATGACTGTTTGAATTTTAAGTTAATCTCTGAAATTTTGACACTTTGACATTTGTTGTTATAAAAAAATTATCTGTGGGAGATAGTGTTTGTAATGTCTGACTCTACTTTTACTGTTGGAACATTTCATTTTCTGTTGGAACTTCCTTGGTTTAATGCTGTGGTTATACCTGAGAGCTAGGGTTGAACTAAGCACTATGTGAATCTAGTAGAGTGGAGGTTTACATTTTTTTAGGTTTCTTATTAGTTTGTATTTACGATTACTTTTTTTTTTCTTGATTTTGCAGTGTTGTTTGCTGCTGGACTCCCCCTGTCCCCCACACCCCCGCAGGATGATATGAGACTTGAAAGAAGACGATGCATACAGGTGATCTTGTTTTCAAGGGGTTTTAGAAGGGGAAATCTTTGATGTTCTTGATCTCTCTTTTGTTTATATTCCATTCTGTGTACCCCCAAAATTATGTCATTCCAACCTTCATATATTTAAGAACCTGTAGAATTTTGAAATCTTTCTTTGCCCTCAAAAACTCTTTTGCAACTGTCCAGGAAGAAATTTGTTTCCCTGAATGGAAATACTGTTTTCAAAGTTTTATGCAAAAAATGGGTTTGCTTTTAAAGATGCTATCTAAATGTACTGCTTTTAGTCTTGTCGTACTTGTTATTGCCCCATTTTAATGCCCCCCACTTGCCAACAGATGTATGTCACTTGTT
>NW_010127632.1:0-4921 GCF_000699245.1 Pterocles gutturalis | reverse complement strand
CTTTCAATCATTAATTAACTTTCTTTTAAAGAAATGTTATGGATCCATCTGCAAAAGAGCATAACAAATTAATAGATAAGAGTTCATTACGCCTTATCACATGGTTATGTCAAGTTACTGTAAGATTTCTCAGGAACTTGGGACAGGATCTTTGAACATCTTTAAGTCACTAGCCATTCTTAAAATTGCTGTTTCAGAAAGTTCTTCCATTTTTTGCTAATCAAAAAACTTGAAGTGCCAAGTGTATTTGCAGATTAAATAGATTATCTTGAGTGATTCTGTTTTGCTGGAAATATGTTTAATATTTTGACATGAAAAATCATGATCAGCAGAAGTGGAATAAACCTTAGAGAGGGAGGATTGGTTTAGTTCTTTATACCCAAATGCCGTTATTTAAGCAATGAACAGTTCTGTGACTTACATTTTGAGGCCTATAACAGTGAAGTACACATAAGACAGATCTTTCATTTGCTTGTTCTTTAAAACCCATGAATCCTTGGGGCTGGGAAAAAAGCTAGATAGATTTATGTATGCACGGAGATCATCTCCTGATTGACAGTTTTCAGTTGCATCAGCTGTTCATGCATAAACAGCTTTACAGGGTGTATTTACATGGAGTATGTTGGATTAAGGCCAAGATGCTGTAAGTGGATATTTCATTCTGTGAAAACTAAGCATTTGTTCATTTCAGTTGAATGTTTGTAAATTGTATGTTGATAGCTCAAGTAAAACTGGGTCTAAAGAATTCTAAAATAAGGTGGGGAAAAAAGAGGAGAAAGAAAAGTTATTCTGAAGGGATAGTTCATTTGTTTTAAATACATAAATCTAGAGGAATAACATTGTCTCAAAACTGAGTCTCAAAATTGAATCTTTCAATGTCCCATTAAGTTTGTGGAGCTCTGTTTAGTAGGCAGGTATCACAATTGATTACCTTGTAGGTCATTTGCGTGTTGCCATGTAGGTTAAAATATAGACCAACTTAAATATGGGGAAAATGGTTTGAAAGCTTTAAAAGTGTTCATCCCACAACCGAAAGGAGAGATAGTATTATGAAATAGTACCTTATGTATCTTACACTTTTTGAGAGAATTAAATTTCATATTGCAATACAATAATCTGATTAAAAACTTAAGCACTTGCAGTTTTGGTCAGGTTTTCCAATGATTGTGAGCTTGTAGAATTATGAGTTTAAAGAACAGAAATATGTACAAGATTGTGAATTTTAAGTAGTAATTGTATCTTCTAAAGCACAAATTATTTATTTAGAAGTCCCATGCTAAATACAGAATGAAAACCAGTCATACCTTGACAAAGACTTTCAGGCTTCTGACATGTCATATAGGTTGTAAGTTATACAAGTAAGATTTATTTGCAGTTTTCTTTTTATTAGAAGAGTCAATATTAGTATGCTGAGGTTCTGAGAATAAACACAATTTGCATGACTTAAAATGAGAACATGTACTGTAATTATTTCTAATGCAATAACAGCAAGAGTCATATGATGCCTCTGCTTATATGTTTCTCAAGTTCAAAGTAGCTGGTGAAAGCTCAGGCCAGAAAGGTTTTGTGGTTATTGCGGATGGTGCTTTTGCATTTTCAACAAGGCTTGGCTTTTGAGGGTGACTGATCTGGGTGACTGATCAGAGGTGCCTGGTAATGTCTAAGCTACCTTCAGCTAAAGGATAAAAGCTTCTAGAGGGTAAACAAATTCTTTGTTATAATGGGCATCACTTCATTTCACTGGAAATTGACCTACTCTAAAACCCTAAAATTAACCACCACATAACGGGGGGAAAAGTCCTCTTGAGAAGGAGGATTTTTTTCACTTTTCCTATCTTGGAATACTTGAATTATAGATTGCCACTTATGCTGAAAAATGCAGAAATGTATTAAGGTCCACTGCTTAAAAAAAAAAAAAAGTGAAACTATGAAGAAATGGTGAATTGAATCTTATTTTCTAGTTTGACTAACCAGGAAAACAAATTTGCAGTATGTCTGACTTTTCTTTGTGCCCTGTTTTTAGCACCTATGATATGTAGGACACACATAGAGAAGGGTGCTTTAAGATACTGTTTGGAGGGCTCAAGATTTTCAATAATTGCTTTTTGTCAATCTTGTTAGTTTGTAGATTTTATAGGATCTATACTGCTTTTCTGTGAAACACACTTCAAAAAGCAAAGCTGGGGGTTCAGATCATTACAGGAAAAGCTAAATTTATATATCAGACATGCTTGTGCATTACAAATGCATGTTATGCTAACAAAGTTAATGCCTTAGAATGTGGTTTGTGTTAAAAAAAATTTTTCAGAATGGGAATTCTTCGTTTTTAATTCTTTGTACTTTGAAAGTCAGTCTCTCCAAGGCATTTTCTGAAAGGAAGGAATCATAAATGCTAATGCTATTACTACCATTATGGTTGTAGTTATTATGACATAACTGATAACAGTTACCCTGTTTCCATGCCATCGTACTAGCAAGTGTTTACTTTTTATGATGTAGTAGCATCAAATTTGGGATTGTGCTGTGTACTTACAAGCAGGGATTCATCTTGTGTTTTAAAGTCCGTGTTTTCAAAGTGGTTGCTACATCTTGTCCTGCACCTGTTAAGCCCAGTAACTGTGTGGTTAGTTGTTACTTTTTTCCCCTCCTCTTCGTGGAGGCTACCTTATAAAAATGAATGTTTTGTAACAAAGAACTTTCTGGTTTTAGCTTTCATTTTTCTAGTTAGCTGCAGCCTCAGAATATGTAACTAAAAATATTTAGTTGTCTGATCATTAAGCTTTTGAGGAGCTTAAAGCTTCTTGTCTTTTCTTAACATTTGTAAGACAAGGACTCGTATCAGTTAAGAGTATAAGGGACTGGTATAGATCTGTTAAACCAGAAGTACAAGTTCCAGAAGGATCCATTCCTTAACACTACATGCTGATCCTCTCAGAGGAGATTAACTGGTAATAGTTGTTGTTGAAGTATTGTTCTTGAAAGCAGAAGGGAAGGAAGAAGAGGCTGCATGTCCTGAACTGTTTTTTTTTTTTTTTAATGATATGATGCACTTTATATTAAAACACAACAGATATCTCTTTCTGATTTAGATCTCCCACAAGACCATTGAACATTTTCTGCGACATATCTGCATACTAAGGGCAGAATAGAAACAGGGTAACTGTTATCAGTTATGCCTTAAATAAACATATACTACATAAATATTATAGTATTTTTGTCCAATTCCTATGCCTGTATAAACTGATCTAGAGGTCTTATCATGTAACATCATTAAAAAAAAGTGAAGGGTGGTTATTTTGTCTTTAATTCAGTGGTAGAATTTGTCATGTATTAACATTATTTTTTTTAACACATTCACATTTTCATGGGTAGTTTTGAATGTAGAAGACAGACGAAAATAATAGTTATATCAAGTTCTTCTCTTCATCATGAAAGTATATTGAATGCACCAGAGATGCTGAGAACCAAGCAAGTGATGTAAAATGTGGAAAATGGTATATTCAAGTTTGATCAAACATTGGAAGTGATCATATTGCTCTTTAAAAAAATATTGTTCATATTTGGAAGAGGAAAAAAAACATTCCAATGCTGCTCAATAAGAGTAGTGCAAGAACTATGAAATAGTCAATACTTGCATAGATACTTGCCTTCCCCACCCCCATCTTCATTGCTTATTAACGTATAACAAATGCAGAGAAAAGACTTCTGGGACATTCTTGGATTTGGTTGAGTTTATAGTCTTGCAAGTGATCAGGTGTTAGTTCTGTGCAAGAGTAGAATGAAAATTTAGATTTGGGCCATGTCTCTCACGTCTCATATTCCTCACATTTTAGCTGCTGGTTTCATTGGGACTGAAGCTATTTTGAAGAATGTTTTTATATGTGTCAGTAGTAAAAAAACAAACCAAAGCAAAAATCCCTGCTGTTACTCTGTAGTCAGAAAAAAACTGTGTCCAGTATTGCTGCTCTGTATGTTGAAGTTGGTCTGTATTACATTATTACACAGTTTGTTTAGAGCCACTTTAAGTTTTACTAGGGAATTCCAGAAACTTACTTGGGGCATTACCGTTTTATCACTTACCTGTATCTTCTTGTGGAAATGACGACTGTAATGTCTATGGTTCCACTTAAGTAACTGCATACCTGAAGTGTCTTTTGTGAGATGCATGTTTTTGGCATTAAACCAGAACTGGATTGTAAAGGAGCAAACGTTTGGCCTGTGTGCTAATTCCATACTGAAGCATGGTATGGGCTGGTTACAGTTTAGGTTTTGGTTGTTGATTTTCATCCCTATTAGACTGATCTGTCCGTCAGTAACTTGCTCACATATTTGACTGTATTGTTGCAGGTAGTTTTTGTTGGATATTCAGGTCCTGACTGGGCAGATAAGCCCAGAAGTTGAACATAAACAGAAGATACCAAGAAAATAACGTAAGCGATGAGGTTGCTTATTAGTAGTGAAAGTTTTAAATATAGATAGTTAATAAGCACTTTGCATGAATAAGAATGCTTTTAGGGTTAACCACTATTTTTACATAGATAACTCCCTTTGCGGGAGTTGTTCATGCTCTCTTTCTGGCTGTTAAATTTTTTGTCAGCAGTTGTGAGAAAGCAGTCAGGAACAAGTTGAATGCAGTTGCTTACTGAAGGGCAACAGTTATCATATTGAAAGTGGAAGTTCTGCTTTTCAGAGATGGAGTCATTGACCTCAATGAATGATAACCTTGAAGTCAAGAGACTAGATTAATGCTCTACTTTCTGTATTTGAGATCAGAAATGTGAAAACCTGAAGAGCTAAAGTTAGACTCATGCATCCATATTTAAAAAGAATTTGCCTATTTAAAAGAAAAGGGATTTTTTTTTTCCCCTCCGCCAAAATTGCTTCGTACCTGTGTGTCTTGGTATCAGGACCACCACCACCA
>NW_010127631.1:0-5903 GCF_000699245.1 Pterocles gutturalis | reverse complement strand
CCCACCACACCATGCAAAAAAATGACCCTAAGTATCATTCCACTAGTGCGGGACCAGCTTCTAATTTAAAAAAAAAAAATTAAAAAGAAAATAAAAAAGAAATCTATTCTCCAAGACTCAAAAATTGTGAAGCAACTTTCAACTTTAAAGGTGAAAAAACTCCACAGAGTGGCAGAGGGAGAGCTGTCATGTCACAGTGCTGTGTGCGTAGCTGTGATATTGCACATCTTCCAAACTTGCTGTCATCACGAAAAATGCCTGATAGACAGCAGTGCAGATCTGGGCAGGAAGACAACTTTGCTAGCTTCAGGAGGGAGCACTGTGCAGGCAAAAAAGGTCACATTGCACGATCAGGGCCCATATTTGTAACTAATACCGGCTAATCTCAGGATCTAGCATTGAATCTTTCCTATGTCTTTTTTTTTTTTTTTAATAAACCCAGAAATGGGAAGCATCTAGTTATTGCTGTATTAATTTAACACTTGTTCTAACTCCATAGGATTAGTAGACTCTTTCCTTTTTAATAAGATTTTTTTAAATCTCAAAATTCCTTCCTATTCCTTCCTATTCCTAAGCTTTTATGTCCTTGCACAGGAGAACTATGCTTTTCAAAAATCTGATCTTTTAATACACATGAAGTACATTTTTTTTTAATCCCAAAGTCAACAGACAAGCAATCAAAAACGTCTGGCGCCACTGGAACAACATATGAACAGCAGCCAGCACCATGATACTGTTTTGCTCTGAGCCTCAATTCCAACTCTCACTGCATCTCTCTCTTGCTAGAAGCAGCCAGCCCCCTTCTTCTGCCTCTCCCACAGAACTGGAATAAAGCAGCACAAAATGGGAAGTGTTGTGCCTTCAACACGAGTTAACAACACCCTTTATTCAGCCTACTCCTGAAATTCTACCTACAGGTCCTGACAACCCAGCACACAGAGGTATCCCACCACAGCCCCTCTGCATCCCACCACATACAAACTGGAGAAATCCCTCACAATCACAACACAGATTCCAAGAGATCTTACAAATCAGTGCAGGTGTACTAGTAGGTCATATTTCCTGAATGGATCTAATAGATTTCAAAAGGTTTCTCTCAGAAAGATTCCATTGAGTCCTAACAACATTGTCTGGATCCAGCAGTAGTCCAATAATCCCTCCCCAGAGAGGGTGAGGACATCTTAATTTGTAAATAATACCCTGCAGAATTCTCTGTGGAGCACTACGAGGTGAGAAGGTGAAGGTGTGGGGGGTGGGGAAAGCCTGAGCTGATGGACAGCAGTCGCACTACTTTGAGCTGCTCATTGCTGCAGCAAAGAGAAGTACTGATTTCTTATGGCTGCAGTGCTCTGATCTGTGGACAAACTGTGTAGTTGTGCACCAAAACAGGCTCTTTGTTGTGGCAGAAACAATTACAGATCCAGTAGAAGCTGGGAAGCATAACTCGCATCTCCCCGGGTTGTAACGTACAGAACAACAAGCCAAGCCCGCACCATGCCTTACCCAGCAGCTCCTAGGAGCAGCCCGCAGCCCGGTGCTCTCCGCAGAGCTGCCTGCTCACCGGTACATTGCTCGGAACTCAGATTTCAAACCTTCTTGTAACTCGTGGTGCCTGTGTCCTTCTGGAAAGGGCTGCAGGGCAAGGCTGCGTGCCCACACTGTTTAGGACAATAAGGCTGAGATACATCAGATGATGGGGAAAAAATCGAGTATTGCTACAAAGAGCCTGCAGCGTAAGGCGTGGAGCCAGATCAGAATGAGAGGTTATTTGTTCCAGCTGAATGGTGGCCCCACACCAGCAGCCTGCAGAGCCTGCCCAGGTTCCTCTGCACGGTGTTCCCCAGCGCTCTGGGAAGATGGATAAGCTTTGGGGACATGACACAGTGACACATTCAGACCCAGCGCAAGTCTGGCATAGCGTCCTGCTGCCAGCTCCTCCTCGGAAGTGCTGTGGCAAGTGAGGCAGACGTATCTCAATCTCAACGGCTCTGGGGAAACCCGCTGTAGCTGGCAAGGCCAACTGGGACACCGCAGTGATGCTGGTGGCTGGCCCTGGGCACACAGTCCACTGGAGCACAGCGCCAGGAGCCTGGAATTGGCCTTGGCAATACAGCTGTGTTTATGCAAAGCTGCATCCGAGTGGGGCTCCTAAGAACAGCCTGAGCGTGAGCCACCCAAAAGTGGCTCTTGCAAGAGCCAGGCTGGATGCGTGAATCCACAACACACAATCCACAATTCTTACCAACAACCCATAGCTGATGAAAGCTGCCAGCACTTAGCTGTTCTCACCTAACCTGATCATTCTAGTTTCAGATACGCTGCTTCATTGGCACAGATCTCAAAGAAAGACTGATGCCCCTGAGCACATCAGGAAGTACATAAGTAACATGCTGCAATGTGAGTCGTGTGAGCTGCTCGTGGACATGGCAGAAATCTGTATGTCTAGTGTGGGAAGCCAATTGTCATCTGAAATGGGAAGGAGTGAATGCAGACCCACTCTGAATAGCTGGGCTGACTAGGGCAGGTGGGTAGCATGGGCATTTCCATTCCATTTTACAGGGAATGCCCATGCAGCACTGGCTGTGCTAAGAGGATCGGTACTCTACAACCCCCACTGCCTCCTAGTAAACCCATGCCCATTTCTTGGGGCTGTACAAGACCTTGCCTCCCTCCCCACCCCAAATTTCATTATCTATATTGAGAAAACAAGAGCTGAGCGGTGGTACAGGAACGGGAAGTGGCTCGTTCGCGATCCTAAAGCAGAATAGGAATAAACAGAAAGTCTGAAACTCCTGCCCTCAGTCCTGGTACTTTCTGGATCCTGAGACCAACCAAACTCTGTGTGTAGGTAAATTATGCTGCAATTTTGGATTGAAAATATACAAAATGTACAGACAAGAAGCTGGCTTCAGAGGAAAAGGTATTCTGTGGGCTGGTGTTCTCACCTACATAAAGCATGGCAGTGCCACTGAATTGAAGGCACGCATGTTAAAGAGCATGCCAATGGCCATAGCGATGGACCAGAGACTAAAAGCTCCATAGCAGCAGACTGGAGACTAGCACTGAGCTGGCCAGGGGCATTAGATTAACTCCTTATATACTTTTTCTCTTGGTGTTGGAACTACTTTGAAAAAAAAGCAGTGAGCAGTCTTAGGTGAATCTTTGTGGGACCGAATGGTACACAGCATGGCTTACCTGGACAATTAGCTTACATTCTTTATCAGGTAGAATTCGGTACGTATAAACGCAATTCCGGAACCTGGAACAAATCAGAGGAGATATGGTTATACCATGTCCAGAAAGGAACTGCACTGTGGCACTCCTCCCAGTGAAAAAAGGTATTGGAAGATCCCGAGACACACAGATGGCCTTCACACACGAGGGTTCTAAAGATTTCTCCGTATTTCTTTCCATGGAGTCTGTGAACTAACACAAACCCGAAGTGTTCCTGGTCACTGTGACATGTTTGCAGATGTCACTGCAGAAAGTGATATCTGCATCAGCCTCAGAGTGAGTTGTTCAACTCTTCTGGCCAGAAAGAAGGAAAACACCAAATGGTTCTAGCTGTCAGTAGAGTGGGCGTCTCAGGAAGGAATGAAAAAGCAGAAATCCAAAAGACACAGGGCCAAAATCAGCAATGAATGAGTAAATTGAAGGGCTAGCATGTGCATTGGAAAAAAAAACAAATAATAGATTTCAGCTAAATCACAGTAAGACAGCTGATTGCTAGGCACATTTTCATGCACAAATCCTAAACAACAGCCTAAATTAAAACCCATCTCCTTGTCCTGGTACAGATACACTGAACATGTACACCTGTAGATCAGCCATAACAAACATTTTGTCCCAGCTAAATTCAATTAGATTGTTATTTAAGGGGTGATGGAGGAGTCTTTTGCCCAGTGGAAGGACACATTAATGCACAAGAGCCCAAGGGAAGCCCGAGCAGTGCTGTAACGTGCCCTTCCTCAGCAGCTGCTGAGCTTTGTGGAGCTTGCCCAAGAAATGTTGACTAAAAATATATATTTTTACCTTTGTCCCAAGTGAACAACAGATTGAACAAATCTTTTAAGTCACCTGCAAAGCACTCTGTTAAAAATACATGATACAGCTTTAAGCCAGCACACGATGCTGGTTTCAGCCCCTTCCTCTCAAAGGAAAAAACATAATCCACTCTCAGAGCTTCCTTGGCTGTAACAGAAACACTGCATTACCTGTGCAATCGTCATGAAATGTGGGCTGAAGCCAGGCCCCTAGCTGGGGGGATCAGGCAGATCAATAAAACACCCTCATCTCTTTTACAATTATGTTGTGAGTCTATTTATCCTGTGCCTTTCGGAATCACTCCGTGCAGGAGAGAGAAAGAGAGATCGCCAGGATTTTAGGCAGACTTATATAAGGAGTCACAAAGAGCAACTGGAAATGAGAAGAAATTACTCATGAATCATAGCTGAGTTTTTCCAGGGTGTTTGGAGGATTTTGTCAGGTATCCACATGAACCTGTATCTTTTGATGGCATGAATGCAAAGGACACAGAAGGATTAGAACTGCTCCCAGAGCTCGGTATCACTTCACTAAGCAATGTCACACATCTGAGGATCTGGTACAGAGCTAGAAGCCGCAGACGTGATCCCCCACTGCTTTGGATTGCCACAGCTCTGCTAATTCCACCAAGCCCAGGACAATCAACGCCAGATGAGGATATGCCCCGAGGAAGCGTATGGGTTTTGTTTTTGTCTGTCGGTGCAGTTCTCTTACACCATTTCCTCCTGCTGATATGCAAACATGGCTAAGCAGAACTGCTCCCGCAGCTGATGACAGAAAATTTCTGTGTGTGGAGATTATGAAACTGATAACAAACCAGCTCAATGGCTCTTGTGTCACAAGAGGACCCTCCTGTTACCTTCACCGAAGGTGCCCCATCACACAGGCCTTTAGGAGGCTGCTGTTGTTAATACTTGTGAAGAGTTTTAAGCTGAGGACAGGGAAGCAAAGAAGGACTGTTGGGCAAGACAGGAACAGGGAGGAGCACTTTTTTTAATGCTCTTTAGTAGTCCCTTAATTTAGTGCATATGGATGGAGAAGACTGGGACTCTTACTTCATTTCTACCCTTGGGCTTTCTCTCCTCAGCATCCTGACTGTCAAGTTATGCAGTCCCAATTACTGTCACATTCCAGGTCCTCCCTAAAGACTGAGCATGAGGTCAGCATTGCCAAACCACTGTTCAGGCTGGATGTATGGATGTATGGGGAGAAAATATAACATCAGCCTCAGCTTAAACATCTCGACAAGTACTTTGTCACCTCTCTGTCCTCCCAAACAACCAGAGGAGGAAAGGGGACAATGCTTGTGTTTTCTCTTTCCTCTGTACGGCAGAACACGTTTTTACGCAGAGGCGATGACGTGCACATTGGGAGCACCTGGGAATCCTCAGCAGGACTGCCACGCTTGGCATGGTGCTAAGCACACCACAAGAGAGGCCGTCTCCCCAGGGGACTGGAAACTGCATCTCACAGGCGGAGTCCTCCAGAAGGGATCCCAAAGCCGCAGCCTTTGAGGGTCTTCTCTAGAAGTGTTAATCCTGCAGCTGCTCGCACATGAACCACCAGCAGAAGGTCCCCGGGATTGACACCCACTCAGGCGCAGCAGGCTGTGAACACCGGAGCAGGAACTTTGCAGTTTTAGGATGCAGGCATTCCCCACCAGGTAACTTAAAGAGCACACTTCTTGTCAATAAACTGGCAGATCAAATGATCCAGGCACAGAGGAAGGAGCAGGAAAATGGCTTTGCTTCTTGCCTTTTATGGGGCAGTGTGACCAGCAGAGCAGAGGACAGCAACGCCGGAGGAGGAGCATTCCCTCTGCCTTTGCGAACTGCCTGGGCTCACTGCTAGGCTGAATG
>NW_010127630.1:0-939 GCF_000699245.1 Pterocles gutturalis | reverse complement strand
GCACTCAATCCCACTGTCCATGTCTCCAGTAAAGGTGTTAAACAACACCAGTCCCACTACTGACCCCTGCAGAACGCCACTTGTCACTGGTCTCCACTTGGACATTGAGCCATTGACCACAACTCTCTGAGTGTGAGCATACAGCCAATTCCATGTTTTTTTACTTCTTCAGCATGGACACAAAATCTAAAAAGTATATCTGATAATGCAAAACAAATAAAAAAGATAAATTCCTTTTTGAAGGGGAGTTTCTTGGTTTTGTCCTGGTTGGCCTTTTGCTAAGTGACTGGTGACTTGCAACCGAGTTATAACAGAGCAAAACCTTTGCTATTTTTCCCTCCAATCAAATATAGCTGGATTTTCCAAATTTAACTGAGTCATTCTTACATCCTTGCTGCTGCTGGCGTATCTCCTATATTAAAGACATCAACCTACTTGTCAAACATCCATCATTTTTTACACCTTGTAAGCCCTTTTCACAGAAGAGGAAGGTTAGACTCCAAAAGCACTAACAATGTGCAGCAGGTATGTTTTGAAGGACAAACAGGGGAAGGATTTTGAAAGATCTATTATTTGAAGGGTTTTCTTTCATAGTATGTGTGCAGTATATTACACAAAACACTGACGGCACTTGTCTAGGTGTGAAGGCAGAAGGCACCACATCCTACAAGTACGCTGTCAGTGCCAGTTACCGGTATTCTGGGAGCACTCGAAGTGACACCACACTAACTGCATGCTCAGGTGACACTGCCAGAAAGGAACGTATTTCTGAGGCTCAGCAAGGCTGATTGTGAAATCCTGGCACGCTGAATTCAAGAGGTATGTTATCACAACCTGAATGGGTCTGAGATTTTTACCTGACAGTGTTTGGTTATTCTTATTTATATGTAAAGAAAAATATTATTTATAATATAATATATGATAAATATATTTGAATAT
>NW_010127629.1:0-13809 GCF_000699245.1 Pterocles gutturalis | reverse complement strand
TAGCAGGTTTTCTGTAGGTTGTTTATTTTGATACTGAGAAGTGATTGCAAGTGTTGTGAACGGTTGCAGGTTAAGTGATTGCAAGTTTTGTGAGCGGCTGCGGGTTTCTTAGTATTGTTGGAGATTGTGCTGTCACTATCACATCGCTGTAAGATTTGGTGTTATTGGCGGTTGGTGCTTTTGTCGTGAATTGTCTTCATCAAGTAATTTGTTTTCTTTTATAATTATGTTAAGTTTAATGCCAGCTCCTTTTCGGGGCTTGTTTAGTAGGTTTTCATGTAGATTGCTTATTTTTAGTGGTGCTTATTACTAACCCTAGTAATATTGGTAAATATGCTATTCTTACCCCATTGCTATAAGATTTAGTGTTATTAGTGGATGGTAAAATATTCATGGATTGTCTTTACTAAGTAATTTTCATTTTCCCTTGATTCTGTTGTATACCCCACATTTTCCCTTTTCCCTAAACAATTATATGCATTAAAGTTATAAGCCAGTATGCAATTCTTTGGTGCCGTCTCACCTTAATTTGCCCCAAGGGAATATATATATAGAACCTCCGCGAACCCCACTCATCCCACCCAGGGTGGTTCTATAAGCTGGGTCGCGACAGTATGATGGACAGCATTTATTGATTTCACTTCATAAAGTATTTTGAAATGCTTCAAGGATAGACAGCCCTGTAAGAAGTCTTTTATATCAAGCCTTAAAAAGCACCTCAATACAGAGTCATTTCTGCATAGCTTCTCTCTGGATTTCAGCATTGCCTAAGGTGAGGGGATGGGCATGTTAACATACAGAATTCCATTATATGATAGCAGGGAAAAAAAGTTAGCATTAAGTGGAAGCATTAGCACATGAATCATGCACAATTATACATGTTTAACTAGAGAAATGGAAATATTTGTGAGCTACAAATGGCCTCGGAGGCCTTTTATCTCAAATTAAAAAAAAAAAATGCTATCAACAGTTTATTTAAAACAACCTCCTTAGTGTCTAGCTGTGGAGAAATAAACTTGGGTTTGCATATCAACCAAATGCTGCATGTTTGCTTAACAGTGTTATCAGTGCAAATTTTTGATGTATACTGGACATTAATAAGGTTTAAAAGAAAAGCAGTCTTAAATACATATGGAGAAAATTCCAGCTTTTTTTTTTTTTTTTTTTTTTTTTCACTCTGCAGTTGTGTTACTGCTACTGAGTTGTAGCACTACTCCATGAAAACTGGTGCCAGGCAAGTCAGAACCTGCCACCTCTGTGTGATTAAATGACCCTCTGTGAACTATCTCATGATGTAACAGCATCATGTGTATGTTTCAAACACAGAACAAAAGCACTCAGTAGGAGAAAGCTGCAAACCAGAATGGTCAGCCATTTTTTTTTCTCTTCAAGTAGTTGTAATACCCAGGTTGTGACTGTTCATCTAAAATGGAGAATTTTTTTCAGGAATGACAGAAAATAATTTAGGCTCTTCTCTCCATTTTATCATGGTGCTATAACTCCTAAAATAAAGCTTAATTTCAAGTAAAGGGTAGAGTGAGGTATAAAACCAATGCTTTATCCAGGATGCTTGTCTTACAGCAAAGAGGAAGAGTTTTAAGTGTGCGCTTAGTCATGTACTGAGAAGAAAATAAGGTTCCGTGCACAAAGATCAAATACAAACACTAACACCTTTCCCTTGCTTGCCTCACTTCATTTTTAATTTTCAGGGGTGCTTGTACTTCTCCCCTGCCTAACCCTGCCCCGTTCCCTGTCCCCTCCTCCCAGAGGTGTGGCTACAGCATACAATCCACCTCCCTATACCCCACTAACCCCCTACAGTACTTATTATCATATGCCACCTCTCTGTTAGGGAGGTGGAGGTAAGGCTGGAAAATGGCTTGCGCTACCTCCTCTGCTTGAAGGGAATACTGTTGAGTTTCTGAACTCTATTTAGAACAGCCTTTCTTTTCAGCAGCTGCAGAGGATGGCTTAAAGAGTATTCTACAAGCTGCGTAGCTTAGCACACTTTCAGCTAAACTTGCAAGTAGTTTTTAAAGACAGAAATGCCGTCTCTTTGAGGCGTAGAACTGCTGGCCACTTTGGTGTCATTTACTTCCATCCCAGTCACAATGTCTTTGCTCCACCTGGTCATATCTGACATAGAGAGCTGAACCTACACATACACGTACATCAATGGTGACATAGAAGAATGTGTGTTTTTATTCAACAGTTAAATCAGCATCTGAATGGAAATCTCTAAATATAGCAATCAAATCACACAATCACCTATCACCTTTAAATACTATGCAATTCTGTTCTTTAGATTATGAAAGGACAAAAGCCACTCATGCAAATATTTCTGCATCCTTGGACAGTACAACAAATAAAGTACTGACTAAGCAGCATAGCAAGAATTTATTGGCACCAATAATAGCACGTAGATCAATGTATCAACTACGGAAGTTGGAGCTGAATGCACACAAAAAAGAAGACAAAAAAGATTCTTAAGTAGCATATTTTCATAAAAGAGAAAAGCACCTTTCTTAAGTAGTCAGACTCAAAATAAGAATTATTAAGCATGGGTCATAACTAGAAAGATCATAGTACCCTAGATTAGAAACAAAGCAATATTTGAAATAATGGGATTATTCTCCTAGTTTATAAATCTGAAGTAGCACCAACAGAGCTTGCTTAGAGCCGAACAGTTTCTCAGCAATGACATACTTCTGAGAGAACTTGAGCTTGTTAGCCAGGAAGCTTAGTGAAATGTACCATGACAGTTCTACTGCGTAAACTTCCTCCGACTGAGGATGCTGCATTTGTGCATGACAGAGTAAGGCCTCCCACGACATCTAACAGGGTCTGTGACTGCATTTTTCAGCTATCATATGGAGACGGAAGTTCAGTCCCTGTCCTGCCTTCTCCATGCAGAAACTTTAACTCAAGACTGCCATGTCCACAGAAAACACCTTATGCGTATATAATATTTATTTTGGCCTCTGGGAAACACCAAAATGTGCATGTCAATGTAATACAATCACTTCATACCTTTACATCATTTTGTGGGACAAGACAGCCATCTTCCATGCACCTGTGCTCTTACTTTCTGCAAATGCTAAGAAGTCACTGACAGTTTATACTACAAGAAAACTAGCACATGCTTTGTTGTGCCCAAATGCACTGGTGAACAGGAAGCAGTAAGAAAACAATGTTTTAACAGCCGTGAATGTGGCGAGACAGGCACTTTTATCTGCTTACCAGATATGGCTTTAAATAGAGATGCAACCACAACACTGTTAAGCTGAAAGGTTCAGTAGTTGAGTGATTCAGTCCAAATTCACTGCTCCAATGCATAACTGACCAGTTTTCAAGAGTTAGCTTCACAGTCGTTACTTCAAATCTTCACGTTAACCTACGTGCACACTGATTAGATCTAAGCAGTCATTCAGCTGCATTGCCGATACCTTGGCTTATTGGCAAATACATGCAGTTACAGAGACTAGGTTGAGGCAGGCTCATGCATTTTTTTTATTTCCTTGTCACTGTTTGTGACTTTGCAGACATGTGCATGAACACAACCCTTGACTCCCAGTGCCATGGTTCTCCTGCTGCCCTCTGGCAACTGTGTCATGTTAGAGGAACAGTGTCTCTCAGGGATAAAATGCAAGATCTTAGAGGAGAAAACAAAGTAGTTAAAATGCTTTTTACCTCCAGTGTCACAGCAAAGGGAGGTTGGAGCAGACACATACATAGCACAGTCTGACTTCTAACAAGAACGCCAACAAGACAGCCTAGCCTAGGTCTCTAGCAAGTTTCAAAGAGCTCAGAACTTCTGTTGTGTCCAGAAGAGGGATAGGCCAAAGTCCAGTTAAGAGTCACCATGAACCATGTTGTGATAAGACAGGCTTGGAGAAGTGGTGGAAGAGGCTTAAAGTTCAAACACAGAAACAGCAGCCTGAGTTGTGACAATTCATTAGCTGCCATGCCAGCCATTCACTGAAGTGCAGCTCAAAGCAAGGGTTATTTTCATTCAAAATTGTACTTGGGAATACTCCACTCAAAGCAGAGCAAGTTTAACTCATTGCAACAGAGAGGACAAGCTTCTGACATTCTCCAAGCCAAACACTTAAGCTAGAAGCAATGCATGAGAAAGCCCAAGATGAAGGATAAGCTGGTTAAAGGACGCACTGCAGAACTGGAATTGGCTTAAACACTTTAGCAGTGAGCTAAAGTCAGGTTTATTAGGTCAGTCCTAGCATTCTAGTAAGGGACTTATGCTGTTTGGGGAGATTCTCTACAAGGCTCCAGGCCATGTACACACAGGTTTGGGTTTTCTACACTAGCTTCAACTGAGCCACGTGGACATGATCATGGTAGTCCCAAGGAACTTTTAAAAGAACAAGCTCAGTATATTAAGGACATATCTTACTCATAAATTCTTGCACTTTGGTCAAACAAATTTGATAGAGCTGCAAGCTTGCTACCAAGCACAGAGTAGGGCCCACCAGTTTCCCTAGGGTGTCTCACATGAGGTAGTGTTGCAGGATCAGGTCTTTGGCTGCCCGGGGGAAAAGACTTGCCCACACTCTTTGAATAAGTGTGTCAAGGGGGAATTGCAAAAATCCTAAAACCATGTAAGTGGATTATAGCAACTTTAATAGGAAATTCATTCTTGTGGCTATTGAAAGAAATACCACTAGAGATTACATCTCTGTCAGGATACAGCATCTGTCTGAACTGAAAATAAAATCCACTGAAGTCAATGGAAAGACCACACTTTACTTCTGCAGGTTTTGGACAAAGTGACATCTGTTCTGTTTTCTCTTTGCTAGTCATGCAGAGACTGCTCAGCTATCTCACAGCACATAACACAAAAAACCCCACCCAAAGCTGCACAAGTGTGCAGTGATGGCTTTCAATGGAAATTTTGACAGTGCAGAATTGCCAAGATAAGAATTTTTCTCTTTACAGTCCTTGATAATAAGGTTTTGTAGCATTTGAAAAAAAACTGTGGTTCCCCTACAGGAACCCCATGATACTGCTTGTAAGAGCAGCCGTAATTTCAGGGGCAGTTAATGAGACAGCATTGTGCTTAACAGTGGTTTAAGTAAAACAGTGAAATTCAGGACTTTGTCTACAATGCAAAAATGACACTGATTGGTTTTTTAATTCTGTCATCAACTACAAATTCACTGTAGGAGTCAGAAGAACTCTCTGTAGCTTTTGAGGCTGGCTTGAAAGCCCTCACTCTTTCTGGCAGCTATTTTACACCAACCTGTCTTCTGTAGCATTGTTGCTCGTTTATGTTCACTACACAAGGAGCACCAGGTCTGCACCTGCAATCTAAGCAAAGAGCCCACATGCTAAGCTAAAAAGAAGAGCTGTTCTACTTCTCTGATATGTTTGTGAGATTAGAACCAGAGCAGACTCCACTTCAGCACAAGCTCCTCTCAGAGCATTTCTGCTGTAGTTACTTTCCCCAGCAAATCCTGGAAGATTAATGATTAAAAATATATTCCCACTTCAAACAGAAATGTCATTTACATCTTGCAAGAATACCTACTTTTTCAAGACTCTTGCTACAAACAGTTTCTCTTTCATTCTTTGCAAGGGGGTTTTCACTACACCACTTAACATTGAAAATGACAGAATTTTTCAAAGAAAGGTTGTAATTTGAGTAGCGATAGAGGAAGTAGGTATTTGATGCCTGCAATTTCTTTCCTCTTCAGGCAGCTAGAATAAATGTGCATTCTGTGGTCTTAGAAAAGTACAGCTTGCTGGCAACGTGCATGCATTGCAAAAATGCACTGAACTAATTGACTGCTTAAGTAAAGAAGGGATGCAGGTTTATAAACTCAAATACATTGGAGCCTTGTGCCAACTGCCTGTTAAATTTGCGTTTTCTCCAACTACGCTTGAAAAATGTCATATTTAGTTTTAATACCCCTTTTCTAAGAAACAGTTAACGCAGTTCCCAGAAGTCTTCTTTGAGTGGCATAAGAAAGACTTTCTTCTTTGAAAACAAAGAGGAAGGATTCAAGAAGGCTTTTTGATTTTTTGGGGTGGAGAAAAGGGAAAGTACAAACTCTGAAGAGACTTTCAGTTCAATGAGGCTGAAAATTCTTTTTCCTTGATGGTTCCAGTCACATACAGAAAATTCCAGGCTTGGAAGAGAATGCTGGGAACTGCTAAGGATTGTTACTGTTTAAAGCAACCACAGTAAAATGTTCCATCCTGCCAAGTTTCATCCAGAACCAGAAAAGCACTTTAAATATAAAAATACTGGTAATGGACTTGCTTCTGGAAACCTGCTGTCCTCCTCTGTTGGGGTCTCAGCAATCTTATAATTTTTCCTTGGTCAGCCACTGCCTTAGCTCCATGCTCTGTGGCAATAGTCTGCTGTCTCATCACAGAAATTAGATATAGATATCCAACATGTTTGGCTGCTGACATGTATCTCCTTCCTCAAAAGTGAGTGTAAACCTTCCAGTTCCATGTATACCACAGATGCATAAACATATAAGTTTAAGGAACTTCATGGTATGTGTAAATTATCATGTCCTAGACCATGAGTACTTAAAACAAGCACTTTGAAAATTCCTAATTATTCCATTCTGTAGATAGCACCATGAATTTTTAAAACAAAAAAAACACCTAACATCCATAATGTACTGCCTTCCCCCTACCCCCCTCTCCACTAATATCAAGCTTAGGAAGACTCAGATAAGCCCAAAGAAAGAAATTCAATATCCACCCTCTCCCTTCTGAAGTATGGCTTCCTTTCCAAACGTAAAGTTGTCTTTCATGCCTACTTTAGGATTCTTCTGCTTGTCTTTCTCTAAAACAATAAACAAGATACTACTTTATAAGTTTTTTTTCACTTTGTCAAGAGATTTCTCAGTCGGCTTCACTTGATCATCCAAGTCTTCTACCAAACAGTACTGTGTTTGACTCTATTTGAGCAGAGACTTACTCCTTGATACACATCTGTGCATATCAGTATTTAATGGCACTCCATTTACTGCCTCCATGAAATCAAACAACAAGAGCTATTCCCAGCCAAGTCAGACATTCATTTGACATAGATTATTATCTTGGAGACACCAGCAGCGTATGCTTACCAAAGATCACATAAGTAGCTAAGCAGTCAGAGATACCTCACCAGAATATGCACCCAGCAGTTTATAGCTCAGGGACTTTCAAAAGAGGAGGGAACGTCTTTGTACACAATAGATGTGGGTGGAGTAGCACTACCTTATGTCCTGTCTTTCTGAAATTAGGCACGATTTGTCCTTGTCTTTATTATCCTGAATAACAGCACTTCAAGCAGACTGTCTCACTAAGTTTTTTAACGTAGCACTGATATAAAGGATAAGAAAAAAAAGTAATAAGTCTTTTATATTCATGATGCTGTCTAACAGAGCTTTCAGTCTGTTGCAGGCTGCCCAAAATAGCACACCCAGCTCATGTCCAATCCAATAGACTTTGCTTCTGCAGCCAAAGCTGATACTGTACAACAATGGTTTGGTCTTGGAGCGCAGACTTGTTAACACACCATCAAGACTACAAACCCAGAAATTCCCTGCTGCATTCTCAGTGTTCATCTTTCCATTATACTCCTAATTATCTCCAAAGGAGTAGATTCCTTGTAAGCTTCTTGTTCAGGCTGATAAGCATTTCATTCCAAATCCTCTGCAGATCTCAGATTTAGTCCTCGTGCTCTTAGCTGAGAAACTAAGCAACTATCTCAATTTTTACAATACATATCTCCTACGCTGTCCAGCTTCTCTCTCAATTCAGGTTCCTTCTTTTTCTAAACAAGAGGCTTCCTCTTGAGATGCATACTCTCACCAGATTGCCCTGGGACTCTTCTGTTCACTTGAGCCTACAACATGGAACTGCTAATTCCAGTTGTTATAATTGGTCAAGACCTTCTCCTTCCCTAGTCTCATGACAAACCCTCTACTTTCAAACATATGAATTGCAGGCTTCACAGAACTCAGTCTCTTCTCTGCTTAAAGCCACAGTTTAGACTACAGATCACAGAATGCATCAGTTGCTAAAAGGAGCTCTAGTTCTATATCCTGGTTTTCAGTCAAATGTGATGGACCTATGCTTTTTGGTTTAACAATGAGAAATTTTGATTCTACCCATATTTATGAGTGGGGTGTCTAAATTCAGTTGCTGGCAAATGCCAAAGCTATGTCCACTTTAAAATGGTGTTGTTTGCAATGCAATTTTTCATCATGATAATTACAACCTCAGAAACATTATAAAGTGTAAGAATTACCACCATTTTCAGTATTTTTTTATTAATTTCTTCTCATCAACTCACTTTGTTATGATAAAGCTCTGCGTAGTTAAGAGTCTATTTCACCTTTGGACTCAAAAGGAAGGTTATATTATATTAATCAAGACTAACCTGCTCTTTCATGTTCAAATAAGATGTTAATCCAGTAAATGATTTCTTAATCATTGATCTAAGGCAGTTAATATAAAAATAATATTCCAAGTTAATAACATCCCAAATAAACATCCACTGCAAAGGATGTAAGAGCCTTTCTCAAAGAGCAATGTGTTACAGTGCTCTTTAGATTACACTGAGGGATATTTCAGTGTACATATTCCAAAAAGACAAATGTAGCCATGTGATTTATATTTTCTCTTAAGCAACCCTTCCTGCTTCTGCATTATGCATAATTGGAAATAAAACCATTTGGTCTGCAAAAAAAACCCCCAATCCCTCAGAAGTTAACAGAAAGCTTCTCTGACTGTGCTCGGAGTACAAGCTTCCTCTGGAAGAAGCTACTCCACTTCTGAGAATAAAATGGCTTCTCTACCCAAACACACGCATGTTTCATTAAATTTTAAAGATAAATACACACAGTAAGCTACATGCTGATTTACCCTCTCTTTTCGCAACTGTTCTGGATTGTGGGCCCAGATTCATAGCCATTAAAAGGATGGAGGAAGCATATTATGATATCCTAACCTGACCTTCCAGAGCTGGCAATGGTACAATTTCAGCATCGTGCCTCTGAATCCTGTTTCAGCTAAACTATAGGCTCCCTCAGCAATGGACATTCTGACTGGGTTTAGAAACGTCAAGAGATAAAGAGTCAAATAGCACTCCTAGGTAAAACAGTTCTGTAATTTAGTTTAAGAGGTATCTAAATACTTTTGTTGAATTCAACATAATGTCATATAATGTCACAAACAGGAAGACTTACGAGTATGAGCTTTTTTTTTCTTTTTTTTTTCATGTTTCTATCACATGAAATGGAACTCATAGTCCTGTACACTCTCTTCTGTGGCAAGACGGGGATAACAAATGCAAGTGCACACAAAAATATTTTCTTCTTCTCTTGGAGGCAAACACTGAGGGAGACAGTCAGTTTGCTAGTGAGGTTGTAAAAGCCTGAACCACATTTCCTGTTTGTAAGAAAGCTGGTGAAAAAAAAGACTGGAGACCTTTAAGATTGACGGCAACTCTAGAGATAGATTCATGCTGCCAGGTGCAAAACAAAAGACCATCCAAGGTCTGCCAACATAACTTAGTTTTCTGTTGGATATAGGGGCAAGGAGTACTTAGAAACAACAAAAACAGGTAAGTCTTATCTTTGTAAACTTGTAAACAAAGGAGCACTAAGACCACACTAAGATAGATTACCAGTCTTCCAAGAAGGTTGGTCAGGGTTCTGAAGTCAAATTATTAATAATCATCATGATGATGATGAATCATCATCAACAGCCTTGACCTTTATTAATTAAGGTTTGTCAATGAAGACTAAGCCTTGGTTTTAGTTTTGTGCTTAAAATATTTACTGTCCTGCGGGCTTCTTATTTTACAATGTGCTGCTTCGCTTTTGAACGATGAAGTTGATATCTTGCAAAGCAATTAGTCGTGCACTAATTAATTGCATTTTAAGGAATCCTTCCTGGAGAATTAATCCTGTCTTAAAAAAAATAAAAAAATCACACAGGTGGAAACATCTTTAATGTTAATTTAACATTCATCAGTCTCTTAACGGTTTCTTTATCTAAGGGTCATTAGTACGGGGCTGGGGGGGGGGAGCTAATTTTGTATCATCTTTGACAAATTTGCAGACAGAAACAACAGGAAACAAACTGTTTTGTGCTCCAGATCATTATCTTAAATCTGGTAGTGACCAAAGTAATTAACCTACTGCTGTGAATGACGAATTGATACCATAGATGGCATGTCCACTTCTTGCTTGTATTTCCCACCTTGTGTTCCTTTTCAGTAGGAAAAACTGGTATAAGTATGATATCTTCCTGTTACCCTATGTGTTGGATTCTCAAAACAAAATACCTTCGAACAAGAAGGAACAAATCTTAGTACTTCTGCTACCTCTTCTTATGCTGTCAGGAGGATAAACACCTATTTCTAGCCCCAAATTGTTAAATTTGGCCCTTTCCCCAAAGGTAAGTACATGATTAGGTCCACTACTTTGAGCTGCAATAACACTGAATTGCAGAAATTAATCTAAGAAAGATTAGAATGTTTTTGGGGGCTTTTGTTTGGTTTTTCTTTGGTTGGTTGGTTGCTTCTTTTCCCCCACTTCTCCACAATTACAGTACAATGAAACCTGCAAAGAGAAAACCTAAGAACAAGTGACCTAAAGTAGATTTATACGCATGTCTTGTCTCTGTTGATGAAGAAAGTTGGTAATAGATTTTAAAAGGAGAAAAAGCACTACATCTTTAGAAATTATTTTGTTTGCCCGTATTTTACTGTGTGAATATAGTACCTTTAGTTTATAGCAGTGTAAAATATACTAAGAGGAGGCAAGCAACCCCATCGCTAAAGTCAGAAAAGTAAAAACTTCATCCAGGTGGAGTTAATTATCTAAAGCAGATGTTCTACATGGATGCAACTCCAAGTTTGACCCTGTTTCCAAACAGAAATGAGAGAACAGCAGAATAGGAATGTATCAGTAATACTAGAGAGATTGTAGTATTACGTATTCAAAATACCATCATCTTTATAATGATTAAATATCGTACTTCCCCCCACTCACACATCCCAACGTCTTCTAAAATGAGAATTGTTGCCCTTCTCATGAAACCGTTGGCTAAACAATGAACTTTTTTCTTTCTCATAGGAGCACATTACTTTAAGGACAGCTTCAATATGATTTCTTATGAAAAAAACTACTATCACTCTTAGGTTTTTTCCATCATGGATAGACTATCAAAGAAAGCTCTAATAGAATTTGAGCTTATCCTATTAGAATCGTAGTGCACTATTGCCAGGGGCCTAATTTTTCATTAGGACTTTTTTTGGTCAAAGAGATAACAAAACTTTTTAAAATATTCAATTTTACAGCAATTGAGTGCAAATGCCCCTGAAGATAGTGCTACAAGTTCTTTGGAATAAATGTTATACAGTAAAAAAAAAAAAAAATAAAAAATAAAAATCTGGTTTTGTTACATTTGACAGCAGATGACTTGAATGAGAAATAAAAGTAGAGAATAAAATACACTATTTCAGAACAGATGATAATTAGTCTAACAGACTTCTCTTTCTGTTTATTTTTCACTCTCCATCCACAGTCACCTTATCTTTTCTTTAACACAACCAGTTAGCTGTCACAGGCTGCATCTGCTGTTATACATATAAGGACATCAGTGTAGTTACCTGAGGAGACAAACTGTTCTTCATGCAGGTATTTGGCTTTCCTTCTACTGGTGCTGCTGTCAAAGTAGCAAATATTTAAATAATGCAATTATAAATGTAGATAGCTAGCATATTGGCAACAACTATAAGAGTAGTACAAGAACACCTTGGAAAGAGCTGGGAGTTGTGAATCTGTAAAACTAAGATATAAAATCAAAATATATCGTATTTTGTAGTTGGACAGTAAAATTAACTTGAAATTGACATTAGAAAAACATAGAACAGAGGGGCACTCATATGTCTCTGATCAAGGCCTTTACTATGGTTTTATGAGGTAAATGAAAACTGCTGCTGTTTCTGAAATATAAGTAGTGTTGTCTGACAAATTAATAGCTAGTGTTGCAAAGACAAAAAAGAGATACTGATGTTACACCTATGTTTGTGTTCTACTGAAATACAAGCAGATGTTTAAGTCAGAGTTGTGGAAAATAAATTTAAAAATAAACTAAATAGTGTTCAGTTAGGAATAAATTTAAATGTTGGCTTTTTAATTTCCTCTCACCCATGCAGTTTTCTAAACCATGCTTAAGAAAGAGCTGTCGATTGTGAAGTTTAAAACATTGGTATGTTTTATTATTGCTATGTATCCATTTTATGTCTTTTGTTTTGCTAGAATATTTTTTAAAGTCCTAGAGAAGTGGCATTGCTCAGGTACCATAGAAGTTAAACTTGAAACTGAAAAGGGAAACAACTTTTTTTCCAGCCTTTACTATTTTCCAGATAATAATTCCAATTTAAATCAGAAGCTGAAATATGAAAAAAATAATTGTCATCAAAAATTTGGTTACCTCCTTCACTTCACTTAAGGGCTGAAAATGTTAAATTTGAAATTAAGATTTCTCCTACTCTGGAAACACCAGCTAAAAATAGGATTCCTCAACCAGAAAGATAAATTACTGTATTTAGTATTAAGAGAAAGGTATAAACTTAGGTTCCAGCTGTACTTGAGGTATGTACTCACTCTTTTTATTCCAATGAATCACAAGGTTGTAGTTTCTGTAATAGTTATGTGTGCTTCCCTTCTGTTAGGCTATCATACCGCTTTTGCTCCCTGGGCGGGGCGGGGGGAAAGTAGGAAAAGAAGTGTGAAATGAACATAAGAAAAATGGACTTGAGTCACTTTAGGAAAGGAGTCACTTCAGGAAAGATAAAAGGATGGGAGGAGAAGGAAGGATGACTCTTATTATTCAGGCACTACACTGAGACTTAAAAGTTCTTGACTTTGATATAGACTTCTTGTAGTTTTGGACAGGTTGCATAGGATGCAAATGTTGTTGAGTGACTAATTGTAGAGCAACCAGGTTCCAAACACTGGTGGTTCTTAATGTGGCCCCATAACATCTTCTGAAGGTGAGATCTCCCTTTCTTTCAATTCCTTCTCTGAAAAATTGGAATAATATATAGCTGCTTCATGGGGGTGTTGTGTCTCCTCATGAATATCTGTATCTCATCACAAAAAAGTACCTCTCAACATGAAAAGCAGTGTTGCAGTGATGGAGAACCCTCAAATACCTTTGGAAGAACTCAGGCAGGAGAAAAAAAAGGAATGGAAATTGGATGTTTAGTTTAAAAGGAAGGATAAATGGCTACTGGACATACCATGTGCAAAAAGCAGTTACAAGTCTGTCAGAAAGTTACAGCTTATTGTCTCTATATTGTTCCTTTTAAAAGAGAGTTCTGATCAGGAAGGAAACCTGCATCATCGAAGCCCATGTGATTTGTGATTTTTTACTGCCAAGGATTATCTTATCTTGTTTCATCATCATAAACACATCTGTGGCTTGGAATAAAACAAAGCTAAAAGATCTTTTGCAACACCAGCATAATTAGGGAACAAAGGGGCCATTCCTAAGGTGAGCTGGAGCTGGTCAGACAAGGAACAAAACTCTGTCTTCTCAACAGGAGCAAATGCATTGCCCCTCACCATCCCTGGCTGGCAACACGGGAATGTGTATCCCTGTAGTCCTTTACCTCAGCTTTCCTTTAAGAAGAAAACAAAATGTCAGCCTCCCAAAGGAATCCAGCTACATCAAAACCAAACAAGAGCATCATGGACCTGCTTGAATGTCACTCTGACAGCATCATCCAATTGTTCCTCTTATCATAGAATCATGGAATCATTAAGG
>NW_010127628.1:0-7559 GCF_000699245.1 Pterocles gutturalis | reverse complement strand
CTGCAAAGCCTTCTGACCCTCAAGGAGGTGAATATACCCGCTCAATTTGGTATCATCAGCAAACTTACTGAGGGAGCACTCAATCCCCTCATCCATGTCATTGATAAAGATGTTAACCAGGACAGACCCCAAAACCAATCCCTGGGGAACACCACTGGTGGCCGGCCGCGACCTGGACTTAAGTCCGTTCACCACAACTCTCTGGGCTCAGCCATCCAGAGCTGGCAGCAGGATTGGCTCAAGGATCAGCAGCACAGAAGGCAGCTCTATTCAGTACAAAAACACCTGTAGGAGCAGATGTAACATTATGTTATGAGCAGAGCAACACAACTTTAAAGGCTTGACATGGAAAACAATAAATTTTTGTCACATTTATTTCACTTTGAGACAAAATAAATCCTGAGGCACAGCCCAGAACAGTACCTACTGTTGAAAACCAGAGAAGTTCTAATCTACACTGCAACACCAGGAACATACAGTTAAGATCAGAGCAAATCAGCAACATAACACTCAATGAAACAAAGTTTCAGGTTGACCAGAGACTTCTAAGCATCTGCACAGGAGCTTGACACAGCTCAGACAAACAGGAAATTAATGTAATCAGTACAGAGATGATGTAGGTTATAAAACTAAATGTGTGTGTGTTTAGATAAAACCAGGGGGTCATCATTGCACTTAGGTAGCTCCATGAATGGAGGTACAGCTAGAAGCAAAGAGAGGTGTTGTAACTGGGAAGTGGTTAACCCTAACCTTAAATCATGTTTCAAGAAAGATATTATTATTAAAAAAACAAAATATTTATACTTACAAAATTCAGAGTTCTCAACTTGTTTCCATAATTGACTCTCTTCCTTTTAAGAGTCATTTTATCTATATGTTTTAATGTCAGTTTTCCCTCTGATACACCGTAATGTGGTTTAACCTGTAGTTTTCTGTGGGGAATGGTTGGGCTGCAGGCAGCTTTGGCTTTGCTACACAGCTTTGCCCTTGAAGAGATAACCACTTCAACAAAGAAAGAAGCAAGTGTATGCAGAAAAGCAGAATGAAGTCATACCACAGAAGCTGCATGGACTGTGCATGATAAGTACAGGGGAACCAACCACTGTATTAGTATAGCCCCATGCTTTGCTGTCTCTAACCAACGAAGAAATGTAACTAGTGCACAATCAGGGGAATAACAGTATATAAGGGAACATAATTGCACAATAAAGGTTCACCATAACGGTCAGAATAAGTTTCCGTGAATTCATTTCTCAGGCCGCTACAACAGTTCTTGACAAACAAGTCAAACAATTTTAGTATAGCACCTCAAGATCTTTCTGACAAAAATAAGAAAGGGGTGAGTACAGAAAGGGACAGAACTGTGTTTCATTCCAGCTATTTAGCAAGTGTACCACCTGTGCAGGTGCTAACTGCAGAGACAAATAGAAAGTCACCTGTCACTTTAAATTCAAGATAAGCAAGTGTATAGGAAGGTTGACATAAATAAAGCTGAAGGCTGTAGAATGCTATAGAGGGATTTAGTTATTTCCTTACTTATTAAAACAGCATCTAGCATACCAATAACCCAGTAGCGACTATGCACCTGTGTTAATGCATTTCTTTTGGGCACAGATTAAAATATAATTTTGAATCACCCTTTCGATGCTTTACAATGCAATTTCCAAACAACTATCTGGAACGATCCTGTGACATCTCATTCATAAATTTATTAATTTTTAAAGCTTAAGAGCAAATGTTAGCATAATACTACAGGCTATTCAAGTGAATATACAATTCCATTTTAAAGTTAAAGGTTAATATTAAAAATACAAAATTGATTTCTGTAGGTTATAATATATACCTCCAAAGAGATTATTAGTTTTCAGAAAGATGAGCTACACTTGAAAATTGCAAATTGATATTCCCTGTGATCCTATTAGATTTACCTAATAAACTCAGATCAGCAGTAGTACAGTTTTTAAAATTACATTAACAGACACACAGGGTACGATCGGAATAGTCTTGAAAGTAAAGTTTCCTGAAGCTTTGAGCTGTATAAGTGAACTCAAATGTCTCCTACTGACCAAACTGACAGGAAGGTTTTTGGGTTTTTGTATGAAAGGCTTCATCAGCCTATTGTATCACCCACAGCATCTCAGAAGAAAATTCACAAATTCTTCAGACAATATTCCCCAAAGTGAAAAGTCTTTTTCAGTCAACATCAACGAAACTCCACATTTAACACAGCGGCTCTCAGCAAGGAGGCAGGGCGTAGGGTGTGAAGGACAGCAGAAAACAAACCTATTTCACAGTCACGACAACGGTTTTGAAGATCTAATAACTAATTGTACTGAGCTCTCATGTTTAAGTAACATGAAACTAAACAAATATGGAAAGTCTATAAATGAAAGCACTGTAGAGATGCATGCACAAGTTTCTCCACTCAGATAACAGATGCATCTTACATAATTTCTACAAACCAGTTTTCATAAACGTCTTTTTACACGCTCTTGGCAGCATTTTGCATGAAGCTTGCTGGAGTGGTTTAAAACATAATCCCGAGCTGTCTATACAAGTTTTCTGCCAGGACTTGCACTTCTGTAAGACAAAAAGCAGTGATACCTGCCTGCACTTCAACCATCCCAATTCACAGTCGAGAAGTGTCACTAAAACCTGTCAATGCTGCCCTCCAATGGATGCATCCTGCCATACGCTGTGGACACTAGCTATATAGTCTTGAAGATCAGCTGGCTGTAGACAAGTAATCTCTCATTTCTATGGACAGAATTCTGTTCATGACTTGTTGCACTCAGAATTGTAAAGGACCATAAAGAGTTCAATGAAGTTTTAACATGCTTTGCCATCTATCTCGCTTTGAATTCTCAGCCTGAACCTAGTATGAAGTGTTAGCCTCCCAGAAAACAAACAAAAAAGAAAAAAAATCAAAACAAAATAAAACAAAACCCTCACACATTATAAACAAATAAGGGGAAGGAATCAAATTTACTTGTCAGGGAAAGAAATTACTTTCATTAATCATACATAAAGAAGAAGCCTTACTCTTCCTACTTGTTGAGTGATTTCAGTTACGCAAACTTGAATTCATCAACATATTTTACCCTGTTGTAAAAGATTAAAAAAAATAAGCAATTCTGAAAAAGTCCATGATATTACTGTTTGGGGTCTAGGAGTTCAAAAGAAGAATATCACCCAGTCTCTGAAGAGTTAGAAACAGCCTTGAAGAGGCCCACACTGGTACTTTAGGTTCACTTCTGACTTTTATTGCTGCTGACGTTCATTTCAGCTACAAAGATCATGACTGCTTTAAACAGGAATGAGCAAGAGATGGTTTGTGTAGACCTACAAATAAGAAGGAGGTATGTGAGTAACAAAGTAACATCCACGAAATTTCTATCTCAAAATTGGGTGTTTCTCCTGTAATAGACTATCATTAGGTGCATGCAGAAATGTCCCTGGTGTATCAGTTGTATCATGTGCACCAAGGATGTCCTCTGCTGCACTCTGGAGTGTGGTCAAGCCATGGCCAAGCATCTGTTTGAAGGCTGTCCAGTATGAGGAACAGACTAAAGAGACTCTCATGGGCATGGTATTTTGAAACATTTAATTTGAGTTTAACACATCCTTGCAGCTTTCTTTCAGTGAAATCATATTTCAGTAGTTTCATCACAGTTGATTCCACGCAGGAAAAGAGATATTCAAAGATTAGAGTGGACAATTCATAGCAGGCTTAAAAATGTGAGAAGTTTCACCTGGTTTAGCCATCCTAATAATATATCCTAATAAAATTTTAAAAGGAAAATGTAATTTTTTTTCTCAAGTCTAGTTTTCTTTCCAAATTTAGCATCCTTCAGAGACAAAAGATTTTTGTAAGATGGGATCTCAGGGATCTCTCTTTAAGGTTGTTTTGCTTTCTTGCCAGAATAATACAAAAAATAATGAAGAAGGTTTTTGGCCATAAACTGAGAAAAGCAGTAAGACTACCCCAAAAGAAACTCAACACCTATGACCCTGCTCTGTTTGTGTGATGCAACCAAACAAAGCAGGATTTGGACTTCAGAGCCTTCTTTCAGGATCACCTGTGCTTTTTTTCAGTTTTGTGTCTACTATCCACATTACTGCTAAACCTGACTTCACATACAGAAACTCAACATCTTTTCATTAGAGGGACAGGTATAGGCTAGGAAAAAAAATGTAAAGATTAGTTTGCTGAGCAAAAGCAAATGTTGCCTTTTTAAGATGTCACAGATGACGACAGTGTTCTGACATACTCTTCAGAACAAAGGTTATGGAGATAGGTGTATACAAAAGGAACTCAGACTAAAAGGCAAAGCAATTAGCATTTTGGGGGGGTTGACTAGTTTAGTACTATTGTGTTAAATACTCTGGATTTACAACATTACAATCTGAAATTCAAATTCTGCCTCTGTTCTCTTTTATGAAGAGAATTTTGGAGCATATTCTGACTGTCATTAAGAACTATCCATTTATGCAAGTCACTTTCTATCCTGATCTGAAAATTCCATTCATGTTCATATCCTCTTCTGAATATAATCTTTAGCAAGTCATGATCTACCTCTTCCTAAGCTGTAATCATTCCCTAGCACTATTCGTAATTTGGTTCTTAAAGTGTTGAAGCAAGAAAAAGCATAATTGAAGATGGTGTTTCTATTGGCCATGCATTGCTGTGTATTATCTACAACATACAAAAGTTTGGGAAAAAGATGCTTGTAAGCCAAGGCTGTGGTATATATGCCATATAAGTTTCCCCTTTCTATGTTTTTGTGATCTGGAATTCAAGTTTTAGGTTCCTCTAAGCTACTATTTCAGGCTTTGCCTGTAAACTAGCTGTGGTATTCCTTTACTGCAGTTAGTTGCTTGACTGGTGTTATAGACATGTGTTTTTTACTTTTTCCTCACACCTGATTCACAGAACAATGATATTTTGGCAGCATATATAGAACCACAGAATATCTCAAGGTGGAAGGGACCAATAAAGAGCACTGAGTCCAACTCCCTGCTCCTTGCACGACTACCTAAAATTAAAGCATATATGTATAATCTTAACTGAAGGGTGAGGAGAAAACACCAGCTCATTTCCACAATAGCAACGAGCCCTAGAAGCTTACCTAACTAGATCAAATCAAAGAATCAGTAACTGCTCAGTGACAAATCCAGTGACTCCTCCTTTACCTTTGAAGAAGTTACTTGATAGACTGGTTTTGTACATGAACATCTAACTATGATACCTCTTCTCTCCAAGGTGTTTCAGTCATGTGATGTGAAAATGGACATTCAACAAATAAAATAAAAAAAGACAAAATCTTGCCACATTGGGGTTTCTAGGCAGATAATTAATGTCTCATGCAGAAATCAATTCAACAGAACCATCGGTAGCACAATACCAGCATTTTGCCAGCCTCTACATAGCACACTGTTTCAGTATTGTATTGTCAGGTTTTATTTTAAGTGCTGGTTCTTCAGGTTACACTTGCAAAATACTGGCAACACTGTTAAATCATTTCACTACTTATTTACAAACTCCTCCTGAATAAAACACTTAGAATTGCTCAGAAGAGCATATACAGTCTAACAGTTATTTTGTTAATGTTTATCACATACAGACAACTTGCTAAAGAATCGTCTGCTGCCTGACAAACTGTATCTCAGAAACTTTTGATGACTACATACCATCAAAGTCCTTCCCAGCCCTTTCAGATAGTAGATTTCATTTTATCCTCACGCTATCACTGCAAACATAGGAAAATTATGGGAAATTGAACTACAGAAAGATCAAGGGACAGATTATTCAGGAAACCCCAAATGAAGCAGCAAGATTCTTTCAGTTTTCATGTTCATAACAACCTAGACCTAATGCGTGCCTACACCTAGCCCCTGCCTAGACCTTTTTTGGATTGGAAGTATTACTGCTTCTGATTTTTAAGTCCTCAGAAGCACCTCCTCCTCAGGTAGAGCTGAACAATGCAACTACTACACAACACACTGGGGAAGACATCCCACTTCTTCCTCATTTCTCTGTCTTCTGTCTTCCCAGCTGCATGGTACCACCACTTAATTTGTGGTCTCTGTGAAAGAGTCTAACTGACCAAATCGATAGAGAATTAACTCAGTAAAGTAGCAGGTAATATCCTGCCATTTCAGTGAGTTAGTTCAGGTTGGTGAAGAATCAGGGCTGGTGTCAGAGGAGGAAAAACAAAACTTCCCATTCAGTAGCATCAATTGCACGTGCAGTAGAGCTGCTCAAAATTTCAGTACCAAGATTGTTAGGCAGTGCCTGTCTGATTATTGTATATACTGTATGCTAAACAACTTTAGGAGGAGGAACCAATAGTGCAGCTTCACCTCAGAGCAAAGCAAAACACAATTTATTTGAAAAAGCAAGCAGATACTTCACCCTAACAAAGCTGCTGTTTACTATTCTGCTGTGCATCCCATTAGCGTAACTCCTGACTAAACCAGGAGCAAGCTTCCTTTTTGAAATAAAAACTGTCTATGAAAAACAACATTTCCTCTTAAGGGAACTTTATATTCACAATTGAAAAGCTACAGAACAAAATTAGGACAACTAGTAATCTCACTTCAGTATCTATGGTAGTTTTCTAAAATACAAACTAACTAAGCTTTTTAAAATATTATTTTAAGGAGACAGAAAACTATCAGAGAAATACTACTAAGGGTATTCTGCAAATTTTATATTTACATTCCCTTAAAAATGCCACCCCAGTGCAGATACATCGATATTTTAACAACTACACAGTTACTTCTGGAATGAGCTATGCTAAGATAGCAAAGTCAAGGATAAATGTTTACCTCTGTATAACCAGAAGAAAATAAATAGTAACATGCAATCAGTTCAATTTGTTTCATGTCTGCTTCCTGTTGCGAATATAAATGATAGCCTATTTCATGTTGACAATCCATTTTAGTGAAAAAAATTTACTGAATCCAGCTCTAATAAAGTCCACAAAATGTAAACAGCATCTGAATTTCTTTGCTTCCAAATAGTGTAGTGCTTAGATACAATATTTTATAGGAAGAAATAGAAGTTATCGTGTTGCCTAGACTTGTCTCCTTGCAGTTCTTTGACTGTAAGTTGATAAAATGTTAATGATGTAACAGTTACTCAAAAAAGCTTTTTTAATAAGTATATTCTACTCTACCCAGGCATGTTCCCTGCTCTAACTGTGTTTTTCTTCAAATCTCTGTGGCAGTTATTCCACAATGTCTATGAGCACCAAGAAGAATCCCATCTACCTTCAAGTTACAGAAAACGTGCAGCAGGGTATGTCCTGCTGACAAATAGGAGAAATGGACTGTAGGTGATAGACAATAAAGAGAGATCAGTAGAAAGCAGACCTATGTTTTCTCCCACTTCCACCAACACACGTTCCAGGTCCACCTACTGCCAATTCTGTTTGCTGTTGTAACAGAAGGGTGTATCAAATGGGTTAGGCATCTGCTCAAGGTTTTAACTGCTTTATCACCCATGTTGCTTCTGTTTGCTGATGCTACCAAATTGAGCAGGTGTGTTGATCTCC
>NW_010127627.1:0-2444 GCF_000699245.1 Pterocles gutturalis | reverse complement strand
ACCCAAACCATTCTATGATTCTATAAAGAAGCAACACTCAAACACTTACCATTTTCTTTGCTTTCATAACCTTGTAGCGATCGAAGTCAGTCATTTTGGCTTTCTGTTTGAAAAGAATCAGTCATGAAGCTCTGATACATACATAGGCAAGCAGTAAAACTCCAGTCTTTCAAAGCATTCCACAAGTAACTCAGATCATCTCCAAATTAGGTTTAGCTGCATATCTGGAACTAGTTCACTATTTAAAGCCTTTGCTGGGAATTGATGGTGCAGGCAAAAAGGTGGTTCTACAAATGACCGAACAAAACCACCCTTACTGTTGAAATACAGTAAATTGAAGTTGCTAGGTAGCAACTTTTTAAAAATCTATGCTTTTCTGTCTGTAATCTTAGCCTGCAATTGAAAATACATAGTTTATTATATTGCACCTGATTTTAATAAGGAGAAACAATGCAACGTTTATTACTCATCCAGTGAAAAACTGTACCTTTTCTCGAGCTTCAATCTTCTTTGCCCATCTCGTTGCTGCCCATTTTTCATTTATATTCTCCTTCTCCCAGGCAAGTCGCACACACTTCTGACGAGCACTGTATTAGAAAAGTCACAAAGTCATATTCACACCCTTCATAATAAAAGGTTCTCTCAAATGCTGGCCGATCAAATTTCACACAAGGGAAGATCACCCTTCTACATTATTTCAGATGCTTACTTCAAGTCAATGCCACATACATCTCTGTGGCTTAGTTAACATTTTGTTTTGTAAATGCTTTGCCAGGGCTGATGGATGAACAACTCCAAGACATATGCTCATGCACTATCCCTAGCACTGCTTCAGAATCAGAGAGGCAGGAATTTTTTTTTCTAAATTGCAGAAACTTATATAGTAACTAAGCTGAAGAGAACAGAATGAGTTCAGCCTCCTGCAATTCCAGTGTAGTTCTGTAGGCAGTGAACGTATTTAATGTCTGAGGGTGACCTAAGCAGTAGTAAAAACAAAACCACACAGTATTTACTACAACTGCTTCTCCCTACACCATCCACCCCACAACTATCTGCAAGTTGCCTAGGCCAGTGTGCTATTTCCTTTGCTCCTGAACAGGGGTTACCAGCCAATACTGACAATGAAAACTTCATGTATTCAACTATGATAACACTTGTCTACCAGACTTCTACAGTGCACACATGCTAATCCACTGACTTAATATTGTATGAACTTTGTAGATTTAGCAAACGTCAGATCACATAATTCAGTCATCAAATGACAGCATATTTTTTTACACAGGTCAAAAAAATGCCAACAACTCACCTGTGTGGGAACTTGAGAACAAAGTCAGTCAGCTGCATGCACTTGAAGGGCATAGCCTGCCTCCTGACACCACTGCAGGGGCCATCAACTAGTGCCTGAAAAAATAAAACAAATGTGGGGTTCTTCAAGCAGTTTTCCCATCGTATTTGATTTAGACAGCAGTTTCCCAATTATGTACAGTATCTTGACAACAATGGTCCAAAATTGAAATAAAACATTATGCAGACAACACCCAAGATCGTTAAGTCTTGCACAAACAACCGAAAGTCTACAGAAAGAATTTCAAAGGCCCATCTTTGTCTTTGGAAAAAAAAAAAAAAAAGAACTTTAAAACACATACACAGAACTAACATGACATATTTCATCTTTCTTTCTTTTTCCAGCTTTTTCAAGAACATTAAGCAGAGTCCCCTAGACAAAACATTTACTTTAAACATACATTAATGACATTCCACTGGTAAGCTTTAAGACTCCAACTAACATCAATGGTACACTTCTACTCCTAAGAAACACAGCAAAGAGTGGAATGTATCACTTACCAGTGAAAAACGCCTGCTACTGAAAGTTTCATATACAACAGCTGTTAAATCCCACCTTTTTGTCAACCACTTATTTCTTTGAAAAAATCCATTCACAGAAAATTTCCTTTAAAGTCGATACACTCTGTTTTAATGTACAAGCTTTTGTTTAAGGCAGAAAGGAGAAAATAAAGGTATAGCACTCCTAACTTACCCTGTTTTGGTCAATAACATCCACAATGGCCACCAGCTTGCCAGCATGTGGCCCGAAGGAAATGAAGGCAATTCTGCCAATCTCGACGAAGCGTTTGAACACCTGGGAGCAGCAAGAATTGACAGGAGTGAGGCGAAAATAGACACCTAAGTCCACTGCTTCATTCAACGCTCTCACAGCCTTTGAATCAGGTTCCCCAGCTCACTTCACTTGAGCCAAGAACCCCCAATTACACCCTCAACTGCTTTTCACCAGCCCTGACCCGCGTGGAGACTGCAGGCAAGCAAAGGGAGAGGCGCCGGCGAGAAGCGCCAAGAGTCAGGGGCACACGCGCCGGCTCCGACCGTACCGGGCGCTGTCCTCACAACACGCGCAGGGCCCGGGCCTGGCCCAGCCCGACACGAGT
>NW_010127626.1:0-19272 GCF_000699245.1 Pterocles gutturalis | reverse complement strand
TTTTTTTTTTTTTAGATTAAGTCTTCATCTAAATATTTAAAAGTATTATAGTCTAGTATTTTCTTTTGCTTGGTTCCAGATCAAGTAAAGAACCACACAGGGCTATTTTCTCAAAGGATCTCCAAAAATCCCCATTTAAACTAAAACAAAAATGAGAGAAATTTCCCTCACATACAAATAATGAGTTTTCTCATATAAACACAAAACAGCAAAAGAATTTCTAAGGCTTTCCTTCACTGCAGCCTCTGTCATGCTCAGATGGGGGTTTAGCGTGCACCTTGGGCACAGCTGTTTTGTTCAAGCCGGGGTCAGCAGTCCCCCAGATATAGGATAGACCCAAAATAATGTGAATTGTAATTGAAGATAACAGTGGTAAAACTGCACGCCACAGGCAATCGCAACAGCCGTGATGGGATGGTTTTCCCATCCCCGAGGCACTAAACCCTCTGCCAAACTCTGGCAGTGAGGCTGCTGCTCTGCACCTCCCCGCAGTTTGCCACTTGGGTTTTCTCCAATGTCCCCCTCTTCCATGTTGGGTACAGCAGAAGAGGAACCAGTAGGAAACCCCAGTGTCAGGGAAGCTCTGCCTCAGGCTGAGCACATACTACAGATGTCTGCTGGCAGAGCTGGAGGTGTGATCTCCAAGCAATACACCTGTGATGGCAAAAGCTCTTATGTAGATGCAATTAAAGCAGCAAACCTGCACTTTCACTGCGGCTAGTTTCAGTCTTTATTCCTGGGTGCCCAGGAATATCATATAGCACATTGCAAGTGCCAGCTACATCCGAACTCAGAAGTTTTAGCAACTTCCTTCTCTGGAGCACACCTGTACTGAAGAGTCCCCCCTGTCCCATACAACGTGGCGCAGGTGCCCTGCCTCCTCCTCCTCTCTAACTTGTGAGTCACAGCACATGCAGACAGCAGCAATGACTTTCACATAGTTGATGGAATGCTTTCCTCCTGCTGACTTCACTATTTCAAGAGCTTTGTTTTAGTATAGGAAACATCTGACCTCTGTAGGAAAGTCAGCCTTAGAAGTTTTGCTAAAAATAACTGCGATTGGATAAATCTATTTGTGACCTTGGGGTTTTTGCTTTTTGCCACCACTAGACTCCCTCACATTCTGAGCTCTTGCTGCAAGCGCTGCTTTGACTGTTATAAAATAGAAATGGGTCAGGAAACAAAAACATTTAGTATTTAAAAAAACCTGACACCTGTTATAGTTCACCTGCAGATTGGCAAGTCAGGTTGTAGATCACTCGACGGCACAGCCAAACTGGTGAGCTCCCCTGCAACAGCTGTGCTTACTCCACTGTTAAGAAATTATTATTAGAAATTATTTCCATTAAGAAATCGATCTTTTTCTTCAACAGCAACTTTGAAATGAAACCAAAGTTTTATGGCAAAGCTTCTAAGCCAGTATAAATTAATGGAATTCCTGTGAAAGCAAAAGAGTTAATACTGGCTGATGGTCTGCCCTTATAGTTATACTGCCTGGATGCTGAGCCATGAGATAGAGCTCTGTGGTTTTGTATATTTGGCACAATTAAGCTGTTTAAAGATTTTTCAAGTTAAAACTTGGGTATTGCTAACAAGGTTCTAGTTTTTCTCCCTGTGCCTTTTCCTTGGAGATAATCAGGAGGATATATTTTGATTCACTTAAGAACACAAGCCTGCTGTTTACTGGGAGGTTTCTGCAGCATCTGGCTCTGGCCCTGCAGACCTCAGAGAGGGGAGGGGAGTTCTGCTTGCTGTAGGGCTTCTCACTCATCACTGGGATGCTGCTGTGGTGTCATGATTAAAAAATGTTGGCTTTGCTCTTGTTGGTCAATACTGCAAAATGATTCCTGACGCTGCTGCTGTGTATTTCAGGAGAAATCTGTTTCAGTCTTGGACTGTGCTTTTAATTGGAAACAAATACCTTCCATCTAAAGAGCTTAGTTAAGATTGTATTTGTTTAAAATACTGGTTTGTTCAAGGAAATCTTAAAAAAGGATTAAATGTGAGTATTGAGTTTATCAAGCAGGCCTGTGTCTGGATTAGATTATAATTGTCTTCCATTCAGTTACTCAAATATTTTCCTGATCACTCATCGAGAATATTACGTTTTCCCTTCTTCTTGTGGTTTTCTTTTTCTTCCTTGTGGCTGGAACTCTATTTTTTCTTCTGATAAAAGCTTGTGGCTTTCATTTAGCTGGTTTATACTAACTGAACAGCCCACAGACACTGAGATGTCAGCTTAATAACTATGAAATAAATCCATCCGTAACTCCTAAATACATGCATGGATATGGATATACATAAGTATCAGAGCACAACGTTGTAATTAATGTCACTTAATACCTGGATATGGATAACTAACACACAGTAACTGGAACACAGGAACTGACAGAGGTTACTGTTCAAACATCATCATTGCCATTTTATTTACACCACAGCTGCTGGAATCCTGTAAGTGAGGTAGAGCAGGGCAGGAGTCCCGCTTCTGACCTCAGGATAAGGCGTATAACCCATGAGGGTTGCCCAAGCCATTGCAAAGTGCTAGTAATGCTCAGTGGCTATGGCAAAGAAAACTAGTTTTCATCACTCTCTTGCACTCAGGCTCTGGTGTGAGAAAGAAGAAAGGAGCGGGATGGATATTCAGGGCAATGCATCTAATAACTGACATTTCTGTGGATGTAGAAAGGGGCATAGACCTTGAGACACTCCATGTCTGACTTCTAGGAGTCTTTGGCTCTAAAAGTGAATATCCTGTTTGTCTTGGGAATAAAATGAGTCTGGGTGGAATTACCTAAGTATGATAGAAAAATTCGGGGATTGTGGTCCTCAAGCACTGAGTAGAGCCAGAGAGTTCATTCTTAGAGCCTCAAGCTGTTTAGTTTGTTCAGGGTTGGAGTTTTTTTCAGGATAGTGACAATATTGGATGACTTTTGTGCTGAATACATTATCAGTGCAGGTTAGGACTGATTAGAGCCTTGCTGTCAAAGTATTTCTCAGAGAGGACTGCGTATCTTCCCCCTGCCTAATTTATGACTTTCTGTCAGGGTTAGGTGAGAAGTGGATACCAAGATGCAAAGGTCTGCCATGACAGCAGCAGTTGTGAGCATGCACAGTAGCAGAATCTGAAGAAATTTACTGGCAAAAAAACCTAGGAAAACCAACAACTTAGAAATAAGCATCTATTTTTTTCCTGAGACTGGCTTTATTATCAAATGCTGTGTCTTATTTTTTGCATGCTTTTGCATCAAGCTGTGGCCTGTGCAAGCATTTCAGTTTAGCAAAATGGAGCTGCTTATTTCTTCTCTATGTCATCAGTGATAATATGGAATAAGAACAGATATGAAATGAATTGCTGCTATGTCCAGGAGGCAGAATCCAGACCTGTACCATTGATCTTTGTTGATGAGCGAGTATTGCTAGACCTAGTGATACTGTTGCAACCATATTTAAGTTGCAAAGTTTTCAAAGACCTTAGTTTAAATGAACTTACAGCTGTCTTCATCTATTACATTTTCTGGATTTTCATTTTTTCATAAATTTTGCATTCCCTCAGTAAAAGATCTTGATTTCTATTTCCCTGTATACTTGCCCTTCTTCCTCACTGTGTGTTTATTTATAGCCACTACGATTCCAAATATGCCTTTCTGGATCAGTCCAGAGCTTTCTCATAAGTATATGACACAAATAAAGCAATAATATAAAATGTTGCATATTCCAGGCAAAGCAGATGCAGAAAATGCAATCACTGATGGGAAAAAAAAGCGTGAAATATGGGAAGATTTTTTCCTGTTTGTGATAAATAAAATCTGCTTCATGAGTGAAAAACAGGATCTGCTTTGTGTTTTATGCAACTTTCAGTGATGCCTTGGGCAACATTTTTAAATATGAATGCCTTCTGGTCATCTTCCAAAGACAGCTTGCTCAGACAAAAGCAATATTTAAATGGATAGATTGGGGTTTGAGTATGTGAAAAAGTGATTATTCTCTTTTGGAGTCTTGTGCATTCTATATAGAATGGGTTTGGTGTTTAAGCTGATAGTGTAAAGCTAGTTTACCAGGAAAGATCAACAAAATTACCATTTTGATCCAACTGATTCTTTTCTTGAGCAAAAGCAGCAAGTCTGCCCCATTTGTGCTGCTCTTTGGTTAAACTACTCTTGGGACGCTCTAGACTAAAAAGCTAGTGAAAGCTTTTATATGAAAGTAACTGTATGGCATTTAGTTTTTATAGCTCATAAAGATATTCAGAAATATTTGTTTTCTTTTTTATTATTATTTGTTATTTTGGAAACCTTTGTTTTAAACAGAGATGTCATAAATAGACTCAGCAGACAGTAAATCTATTGGGCCCTCTGCAGACTAGAAAAACATCTGCCTGTTCTGTGTTCAGATTGGGCTCCAGAGATTCCCCTGACTCAGATGAAATGAGAAAATGTACTTCTCTGACAAGCTGAAGAACCCACTTCATAAAGTATAATTCAGTTCCAATCAAGTCTCCTCCTATTCCTACTTTATTCCAGCCTCTATCTGATTTTTCGGCTGGTTCTAAATACTAATTTGCTTGCTTCAGTTATGTTTAATATGCTTGTAAAGCTGCAGACCTGGATGCTGTCCTGGTGCCTGCCTGTGAATCACTTGTCAAACAGACCTGAACTTCCTGTTGTTTGTGCCGAAACTGCTCAGATTGCTTTTTTCTGTTCCACAAAAGCTGCTGACTAAAAAAAAAAAAAAAAAAAAAAAAAAAGCATATATTGACAGGATATCATCACCCCAAATTTACTCCAAATTATTTAAAAAAATTGTCATTAATAACTTAATATTGAGATGAGATGAGTAATAGTTTTTATGTTTTGCTTTGGTTCTAAACAGACAGCTTGGGAAGGAGCTAACCCTTTTTTGTTGGTTTTTTTTTTTTTCATTTATTGGGCTAACCCTTTTTTGTTGGTTTTTTTTTTTCATTTATTGTAAGGGCAATTGTTTCTTGAATTAAGTTTTATTTGTGTGTTTTTTTAAATTTCATTTCTTGAACTTGGAGTACGAGGTGAGCATGGGAAGTATCAGTTTTCTGGCTGTGGGGGTGGGCGGTCACTGCTGGCAGTAAAGACTTTTTTTTAAAAAAAAGCTACAGAAAAGAAAGCTTTGACTGTTCAGGACTATTTTAATGCATTCAGTGTTCTTTACAGACTGGAAGTGATGAGTACACCAAGTTACAAGTGCAGATTTCTAAGAATGCTTGGTACAAAATGATGTTGTTAACACTGGACTGCGAGAAGGTCTGAGAGTGGGTGCCTTTGGGGAATCTTGCTGTAATAGCCGTAAAAAAAAAAAAAAAAAAAAAAAAAAGACTTCTTTGTTTTAAATATAGTCCTCTTAAGAGTAGATTGCTGAGATAAAAGAGAAAGGTGACAAACTGAAGAATTAATTTGGAAGTGTTCTAGTAGGAGAATTCCATCTAGGCTCAATGAAGATTTTTGTTTGGTTTTTAAGCATTAGTTAAATCATTTCCTATGACTAGTATTATTTCAGCAATCAGGGAACTGAATATTCCTTACTGCAGTTCAGTAAACTCTGAAAGTCAATCCCTTGGACAGCTGAAGATGTCAAATAAATATGTAATCATGCAATCTGATTGAGTCCTAATGCCGGTGAGCAAACAGCTCAAGGGCTTAGGAAGTACTGCTACTCACCACAGGCTTATTTTTTATGTGATATGGGCTGTGTTGCTAATCAGATGTGGTATGTTTCTGTCTTTCAGATTTACCACTGGATTATAGATTTACACGATTTTCCTCAAATAGCTCAGCAACTGCCGGGTACTACCCAAGCCCTCCAAGAGCACTGCTGCCAAATGAGGAGTCGGTGACTATGAAATAGGTTGTCAGCTGTTTTACTTAAATAACCCTGTGGTCCTTACTTAAATTGCTATCAAATGCTAATTGGTGAAAATGCTGTGTGGTGCTTCATAAAATAGAATGATGGATTAAAGCAGACTCCTGTGTAGACTTGTGTTTCACTTGTTTCTCTAGTCCAGCCGGAAGAGGTGAGCAATGCATCCTTCTCTCTAGATCTTCTGACCACCACTACCTTTTGCAAAGTGCTGTTGGCTTTTTCCGTGCACTGCCCAAAGCCTTCAAGAGAAATGTACTAGTAATAACTCATGCCAAGTTACATTCTGCATTTTCAAGGACATTTTCAGTACTATCCCTATGCAAGGTGATGCTGTTGCTACAGTAAGCCCCAGGAAAGACATGAACCAGACCCTCAGCCATATTCCATTAAGAGTTACCTTGGACAGCCCAGGTTATCACCGTAGATCCGTGTTTTGCAGGCTCTGAGGAAATTATTCTCTCACTGTAACTGTTCTTGGAGATACAGAAAGACTGAGGCCCACAGAGAAAAATGCATCATACCCAAAAAGGCACTTGAATGGGATTTAGGCAACTAAATGCAGACTGACAGTCCTGACAGCTTTTGTCACATGCTTCATATTCCTGAAAGTGTCTAACCACTATTGAAAAGTAAAGTTCCCTACATGCCTTTTCCTCCTTCAGTCCTCAATACCTCAAGAGCAGAAGCATGGAAATCTGGGTACAGTTCCTTTCTCAGCCTGAGAGGATTCAAACCTGCATTCTCCACCTCCCTGGGAAATCCTTCCAAGAGCAGGAAGGCTGCTGTGTAGAGCCATATTTGCTAAGTACAGCCTCAGCCCAGAAGAGAAGCAAGACCGAAGACATAAACTGACTATGTGCTTTCTTATTGGCTAATTTAAGCAAGCGAGCATCCTGTTCTCTGCGGATTCAGTTCCAAAGACCCATTCTCCAGCACTCTGGACAGGGAGCCTTCGGTAAGGGAAGGGAGCAGATGCAAAAACAAAGATATTTGTGTAGTCAGCAGTTTTGTCACACTTGGATGGCAAAATTTTGGATAAATTTCCCTCAAAGTTTAAAGAACAATAAACAGAAACTTTATTTGCTTGTTTGCAAGAAAAATAATTTACTTTCTTAGGCCTAGACAATTATCAGAATGGATTTAACTTGTGTTGACATTTGTCTCACCACAGCTCACTCTGTATTTTTGCAGCTCCACCAGTTAAAATATTTGTGTCAGAATCATGTACAACACCATTCCACCTCATTTCAGAGATATCAGCTTTTGCTTCCGTACTTTTTTCCTACCTTTACATAGGATGTTATTTTTACATTCTTGTGGTCCAGTATACTTGAAAGTAATATGCAAAATTTGCAATTTAACATGTAAGAATTGTTTTCTTGAAAGGGAAACATAAAACAAATGAGGAAACAAATGAGGAAAACTTTCCTTAAAACAAGGTGGGTGAGGAAAGAAAATGAAGATGCCATTCTCCTCCTCATAAACTATAGGTTGAAAATATTTGACTTAAGAAAGTAACAATAAGCAATACTTGAGTTTATTTTGAAATTTTTTAATTAGCATCAATGTCTTGTGTAGCAAATCTGGATCATGATAAAGGTATGATTTGTATTAAGAAGAGAGATACCCAAATTAAAATCTCAGATCCCTGGTTACAACATCATTTGAAATTCTGACCCAAACCAAATAATGCTCTGCAATTAATTTCTAACTAGGTTATGGTCCAAAGCAATCTTGTGTACCCTCATGCTTTTGTTGTTATGAATTTGAAACTGATTTTTTTAGGTTGGGGATTTTTCCTTGCTTTTTAAAGAAAATTAATTAAAATTGAATTGTTAATGAAAACTAGAGTGAAAATTGTCTAAGTCCTTGGTTCCTGATGTCTCAATGGAGAAGCAGTATTTTTTTTTAATGGAAAGGTGACAGATTCTAAGGACAGCCTGAACACAAAGCTCACCATAAGAAATATACACGGACTTGCTCAGCTGGGAGGCGATGGTACCCATTCCTGATGAAGGCTGCCACCAGCCATTTGCACTTGCTGCCGGAAGGACCACACAGTAGCAGAGAAAGAAGTTGACAACAGAAGGCTAGCATAAGCATGACTCCATGTGCCACCACATTCTGTGTCTGCAGGAAGACTTGGGAAAAATAATTGAAGCGTTTGCCCAACAAACTGAGTTCCTGTGAAATCATGACTTACCGACTCTTACTAAAGACTCTTCTCATCCAGGAATCCCTGAAAATTTTACAGGTCTTATTACAAAGCCCTCCAAAACAAAGCAGAGCATTTTCTTTTAGGTTGAATTAAAAGGTTTATAAATCCAGACAATTTTTCACGTGTTCCCAAAAAGATTTGTGGCCCCAGTATTTGTTGATTCAGCCACCAATTTGCACATGCTCAGCAGTACTGATGGTGGGGGCCTGGCTGCTCCAAGAAGCAGCAGAAGTGGAGGTTGGCAATGGAGGAACTTCAGGAGGGCAAACAGTGCTGCAGTGACTGGAGAGCTGTTGGAAATGGAGGTGGCATGGAGACCAGGGAGAAAAAAGGCATACGGCAGAAAATTGGTAGAGAGCTGGCTGTATTTAACATGATACTGTAAAGACATCATCTTTGCTTCTTCCTTCTTTTTCTCTTTTTATTTTATTTTAAACCCTTGGAAATCAGTGAAATTTCTTAGATTCTGCTGTGAGAGACCATTGACAGAAAGGCTGCTGAAGTGCCTGCAAAACTGTCTTCAGTATCAGCAGGGAGACATAAAGTTGTAAAGATTCATTAAAAATCACTGTGTCTGGTTATATAGCCCTGAAAGCCACAGTTTTGCATAAAACCAGACATGAATACCAACTCTTCTTTGGCATCTGTTTTGGTATAAAGCACATGTGTCTGAATTTTAAAATAAAGAGAGTTTATTTCTGAAAAAAAAAAATATGTTCTGCATTTACTTTACATCTGAGCAGCAAAAAGAAAAAAGGAAGACAATGTCATCACGAAGCAGTGCAAGGAGAGGTTGGAGCTTCAGCCTCAAACAAAGCAAAACTTGACCCACTCAGAATAACAGACATGTAAATCAACCAAAAATAAATAAAAATAAAAATAAAAATAAATTAATACTTTTAATAAATTAATACGTACAGGAAAGTCATCTTTAATGCAAGGCAGAGCTCACTGCAATTGTTTCCTGAATAGGGCTCGTTCCTGGAAACTAAAGGCTTCTTAATCCCCAGTGAGTAGAAGTTAAATAAACAAATGCAGATAGCTTATCTGTGGTAGACACGGGCAGTACTGCATGCAGACCTTTCAGAGGCTGCTGGCTCCCCAGGCTGCTGGGGCTCTCCAGCTCATCTGAGTCCCAGGTGTGTGACACTACACCAGCACTGCAGCAATTCCTAAGGGAATTCCCAGGAAAATTTATCTGATGATAGGCACCAGGAAAAAGCACTCCCAAAACTGGTTTAAATCTGTGTAAGTAGCAACCAGCCATTGTCCAGCCTGGCATGACAGCCTCCCTGGGGAAAAAAACATCTATAAAACAGGGACATGGTAATGTGAAAAGGGAGGGTTGTATAGATGTGCGATGGGCAGATCTTTTGGCGTACAGCAGGGTGGCTGGACTGGCCCTCCAGTGTCCTAGGGCTTGAGATACTGTGTAACCACTGGTCTCACCCATCCCCTGCAATGACCTGTAATGCTCCAAATGTTATCTGTGTTCAAATAAATAACCGTTAGCCCTGACCACGTTGCCTAGCATGATGTTTTATAGCAGCAGTTGGCTATAACAATTGAAAACAATATGACCATTTTATTCTGACAAGTGAAAACTGTGCCTGCCATGTCCTCCTAGGTCACTTTTTTTTTGCCAGCAGCTGTCCAGGCTTTAGGGTTTTTAACAATCTTTTTGACAGATACTTTAGAAATTGAAGAAATGTAACATATTTCACTGGCAAATTAGATTACTCATCAGCTGCAATGTTGCAAAATAGGATGCAAAAAATAATCTACCACTTGCAATATACAACACTGATCTTTGTTTGAGGAGAAATAAATATAAACTCTGGCCCAGCTCCAAGTCATTGGCCCCAGCAAACTCTGGATGAGATCTGGCTACAGCCAGGCTGCAAACCATGTAACCCTCAGTAAAGGCTGGCTTATAGTGAGATTGCTCTAATTCAAAACCATTCACTTGCATTTCCCTGAGAAACAGTAATTCTCCTATAGAAACCTCAGGTTTTTTCTTTCCAGGAATCCTAAACCAACCTGAGAGAGGAGTGGGGTATGGCCAACAGCTATTGCCCTGGCAAAATGAATGGTTCCCAACCTGGCCTTGGAGTGCTGCTATTTCCTGTAGATACATAGTTATATTTTCTATCTATGTAGAACAATACACAATCTGTTATCATCTTTCTTACCAGCAGTAGAGATGTGCTTTTACATTCCTCACAGTGGCCTTGTTTGAAAAGTGTTTGGCCATGACTTATCCAATCACATGCTAAATAAATATTGTAGCTTCACCTTTAAGCCTTTCCTCCTGAGGCCAAGCATGCATTAAATCATACCAAGGCAAATGACAGCAGAGTGAAAGAATATACAAATTAGCAGAGAAATGCCAACAGTGAGAAGGCAGTGTCTGAGCTTCCACGTCAGCCTCCCTTGGCCACCACAGGGAACAAAAATGCATTGAGTGTAAAACATGCTTTCTACACAGCCTTGATATCTTACAGTAGAGAGAGTTTCTCAGAAAGTCTAGTTTAGAAATGAAGTCTCTCCTGTGCAAAAAGATTAAAGTCTCACACGCTACACCATACAGTGATGGATCTGATAGGAAGATGTTGCTTCTGAGTTCTCTGGCAAGAGGGCGTGGCATGGGGCAGCCTGCTGCTCCTCAGCATCATGGAAGGAGCAACACAAGTTTTCCGGTACATTTAAACAACCGACTTCTAAAACAAAATATGCCTCTTTCTGTACACATGCTTGGAGGCAGAGAGTATTTCAGCTGAAGCACAGCATCAGATGTTGGAGGGAAAGCACGTTGCTGAGCTACAGGAACCTTATCTCTGCAGAGAGTGCCAGCTGTAATGGTATAATGGTGTAGCCACACACATCTATTGTTTAAAATTGCCCGAAACTATCCCTTCCAGCAGGCATGTAGCTGATCCAGAAGCCTCAGAAGGAAAGGCTCAATCCCATTATAAATCCAGTTGCCTGTAATTTTGTTTTCTGCAATTCTGAATAAGTGGAACATCAAACCTCCTTGGTGAGTCACAGGAGAGAAAAAAAAATATTAAAAAGTAGAGGTTTTCTTGTGAATGCTTTTGGTGCAAGAAACAAATCCTGCTTTTCCGTAAGCATTATAAATAGAAATGCTTAACTTGAAAACAGAGCCTGGATTAGGGCCAAAATAAAATGGAATCCAGGAAGTTAAACAGACTCGGAGATTTCCAGCTCGGAAAGCTTGCCAGCATCTTCACAGGGCAGCACAGGGATTCCTGTCTAGGTCAGTGGACTAGTACTGTGGGCAGCATGACCGATCATTTTCTTGAATCCAGAACAAGGTGTAAGTGAAATCTTTCCAGGATGAGGTTCTCTGGCAAGCATGGGGAGACCGCAGAGGTTTTGCAGCTGACCAGATGTCACAGTTCACAGAAGGGCAAACATCTGAAGCACCACGTCTAACTTCTGCCCCCGCTGCAGATAAACTGATTTAATCAGAACTGTGCTGAAAAATCTCATGCTTCCCACTCAGGCTACCAGAGTGCATACATGGTTCTCTCACACATGGTTGCAACAACTTTTAAATACTTGCACTGGGGTGAGAAACCATCGCTGCCCCTTCAAAATGATGTTACAGCTTCCACCCCCTTTTGCAAATTAGAGGGTTCAAGACACAAAATGACAGCGGCACAAATGGAAGAGCAGTCTGCACAGCACCCACTGCAGCTCTGATGGCCTGGGTAAAGCAGATTCTGCCAGCCAGAAAGGTATTGTTTTCCATTGACTACTAAATGTTGAGTACAAACGCTCAATTTGATTTCCTTTTACAAGGCTGAAGAACTTAGGTTCCTTTTAAGAGTGAAGAAAATCATAAACTACTTTACACTGTATACAGGAGGAAAAAAATACATGTTCTTGTCCAAAATTTACGACAGTTGCATTTTCAGGGTGTATTTTAGGAAAACAAGTCCATTAACATTCAGTAGACCTTTTTCTGTCACAACTCTAATGCAACTCTGAAAACTGTGTCTCCATGTCCCTGATAAATTTACATTTAAAAGATGAATTTTTAAAGCCTCCACCACCTCTGGGGAATAAAAGCATAGGTGAATATAGCAGTATAGTGAGTATAGTGATACAGCATCCCCCAGGACCTCGGGCTCAGGAATTTAAATGGGTACTCTCAGGTGCTGAGCAGGCTGCAAATTATAGTAATCCAGAGAAAGAAGATGCCATTGTAAATTTTGTGAAAATAAACATGATGTTCTAAAACTGAGAGATAAAAAAATCTTTATCTTATACTGACAGAAGGCTTCAAAAATATCTACTGGAGGGCTGCCGTTGAAGCAGCTGCAGCGGTGTTGGAGACAGATAGAAGCAGTGAACTTGTCTGTCCCTGTTTTCTCCCTCTAAGCTGCCCAGAAAAAAAGAGCGTGAGTGCCCATACTTATATATACACATTAACAGGCAGCAGTTAAGGGCTAGGATCCCATGACATGGGAACCCAGAGACTAAGGGACTGAGGGAATTACCTGCGTTTCTTAGGAGGTGTTGGATTTTTGGGTCAATTAAATAAACTAAGCAATTCCTAGGCAGTAAGCAGGGAAATCTCCAGATCAGTAGCAGACAGGTGATGGAAAATGGAGTGTAGATGAAGCTCAAGGAGGACAAAGTTGAGGGTCAGCATAAACTGACATTAATAGCTCAACAGGGTAATAAATAGCTAGAGGGTATCAGTTTACATACATTACAGGAAATAATAACTATGACAATATATCTATTATGTGGGGTTTTGCTCTTTCCTTTAACCTTTCTCCTGTTATTTTGCAGGATTTGGAGACACCTGGTACATTACTGGTATTAATCCATACACAAAATTAGCAAAAAAAAAAAAAAGTGCAACCTGAAGACAAGTACATGAATTTAAGAAAACAGATTCGATAACTACCATTAATATGACCATCATTAGATATATATTGTTAAAAGTAGCAATATTAGTATGTTTGTATACACATATGTGTACACATTCAGCAACCATTGCTGTGTAGAGCTCATGGCCAGTGGCTCACGAATATGGATGGGTGTATGAGTGAATGATCACAAGGTGATCAATAGCAGTGCCCTCAAAAGCACGGGAACAGGGTGATACCAAAGGCCCCAGAAAAATGCACACAATAGCCTGGCTGCTATGCAGCAAATCAGAGTGTGACAGTTACAAAGAGAAATGGATAATCAGCAACAAGTTCAAGTGCAGTCTCTAAGATGTACCTTTTTCATGTACACATCTCTAGAGTAAGCAGGAAGCAAGTATGAAACGGAGTTTCATACGGGAGTATGAAACACAAGAATTGGGGGTGGGGATAAGTAAGTTTCATGTATTCCAGCAGTTGTTGAGTTGACTGCTTGGCTTTTCACATATCAAGTGACTCCATAAAATAGGCGGATTCTAGCCTTAAAAATTCCATTCCTTGGAAACAGTGTGTTACAAATGGAAAACACTATTGTAGCGTATTTGGCATCGAGAGAGGGAGATTGTGGCAATCAGCTCTCAAGGAGCACTGACAAAGTCCATCTTCAGAAGGCTTCTCTCAGTATGAGCATTCATGGTTCATGCTCCCCAGGGGATACTGCTCGGTTTATAACATTGCAGAAATTTGCATGGAAAAAAGTTGGCATGTTGAGAAAAGTCACACATTCGAGAACACAAAGTAACAACCAATGCAGTTGAATGAAAAGCCACATGCTGCTGGGTGCCACCCCTGTCCAACCTGTCTAATCATCATCAGAGAAAAGAAAGAGCAAGCACTAAAAAAAGGAACAGCCCAGTTAGGCAACACAACAGCTGCTAGGAGGAGATAAACCTAAATCCAGTTGTTATCTACAAAATGTAAAAGCAATAAAAATTATATTGTCTTACTGCTGTCAGAATGGATTCTGCTGTTGAAAGGCACAGACCAGATGATACACATATTTTTTTATTTGATCCAGGTATTTTTTGGTGTTTCACGGTAAGTACCTATGTACCTGCTTTATGGCTGCTGTCTTCCTGACATGTCTGAGGACCATGAATCTGTCTCCACTCACGACTGTTTTACCTCTCCTTGCTGAGGTTACTGGTGCTGCAGCTTCTCACTCACTAAGAAATCTGCAGGAATTTTTGTCTCATCTAGCTTTCTGTCCGCTGGCCTCGGGCTAAACCAGGCTGAACACATGGTGAAAGCAAGAAAGAGAGAAAGAAAGGAAATGTAAAGCAGAGAAGGATGTTCCATTTACATACAAAGAAGAGCTGTTCAGGAAACGCATCCAGTGCTTTCTCCTTCCAGCTAACCTACTGATACTTTGGCTAAAACAGTGCAGAAGAGTAGAACTGCATCTGTGGGGAAGAGAGAAGCATTTCCAGTCTGTAGATACAGAAGCATACAAAGGAGAGAAGAAGGATTTGTTGCACTAATGCATCCTTCCAGTCTCATAAATGTACTGGCACCCGACAGACCTGTAGGAAACAACTGGCTAGGTCTTCCTTCTTTGAGAGAAGTTGCTTTGCACCACAACAAATGTGCCCCAGACAGAAAGGTATCCTAACGAGCTTAGAAAATATTTCCAGATGTCCAACTCTTTCTGATTCTCAAGGCTGATTCCAGGCCACTCCTTTTCTTCACCTAGGTTTGGAGCTGTGACTATTTCTGTCTGTTGCCTGCACAGTGAGCCACAGCCCCAAATCCTCGAGTAGTAAATGCTGTGAATCATGCAACGCTTTCATAAACTTGAAGGACATAGTAGGAACAACCACAAAGTTAGGACACTGTCTGGTCCACGCCCTGGCTGGAAAAGAGGAAAGATAGCCAACATTTCCCCATATGAGGCTGGAATTGGGATAAGTTTTGAAAATTAGTGCTGCCTTCATGTGGCACTAATAAAGTCCGGGGAAGGAAGTTGGGTAAAGCAGCCCAGATCAATGAGGGCAGGGTGAGTATTATGCAAGTATCAAGATTGGCAATTCTGCAGTTCAGTTACAAGAAGAGACTGGCCTGACACTCTTGTCCTACAGATTTCAGCTCACAGCGCTAAGATCAGAAATCATCACAGCTGGACACAAAAGACAAAGGGAAGACAAGGGTTACGGTCATAAGAAAATCAATTGTTTTGGAGAATTAGTGAAAGAATCTAGAGAATTTTGTGTTTTTCTCTCTTTTCATTTGAAGAGTTTTGTCAATGACAAAAATAGAAGTGCCTCTTACATGGAAATTAGAGACCAAACAGATCACACAGAGAATAGAACTTCAATGATAGGACGTACTTTTGGAAAAAAAAAATAAACATAGAGAGGAAAAATAAAAGGAGAAAAAAATGTTGTTGCATAGGCTGGGCAGGAAGAAAGGAAAGAATGGCCAAAGCTGTGTATGTGGAACAGACTGAATGACATAGAGCTTCCCTCTTTAGGCTAACATCTTCAGTCACAAAGCAAGAAAAAGGAAACATCCCCCCATTTTCACGTCTAAGCGAAAACCAAAGGTTTTGAAATGTATGAAGCATCAGCAGACACTTCGTGTCTGCTCCAGAAAGGATGAGCCCTACATCACTGGCTTCATGCAGCCCTGCTGCCTCCCACACTCACGGCCCTAGCACAGTAGCGGTGGCTTGCTCCCTCTTCATGTCCTTGTGACCCAGCTTGTCAATGCAGCAGTAAAATAAAGTGCATTTCCCTTTCCTGCAAGCCAGATAACCACACGGCCTTCTTGGAAGTTTTCCCTTCTCAACCATCATTTGCTATAAGGGGGAAAATGGGATAGATATTGTCAAGAACTCATAACCAAGAGCTGGCTGCTCACAGTGTCTCTGATGTGGCAGACATTTTCAAGACATGCACTGTATACTTTGGTGTCTAAGACAGTGACTTCCATGTGTGTGTTACCCAAAAAAAAATGCCATTGTTGGAAAAGGGCAACATTTCCCACATATGTTTGGCTCAGTCACACAGACACCACACATTTTATGTTCCTGGTAATGTTACCTGCCATAAAGGCCAGGGGGAAATAAAGAGCATTTGACATATGAGCAGAACAGTTTCTGAACTGAATGGTTTTCAAACAATTTCCATGGAACATGCTCTGCATAACTGGCCAAGTCAATGGTCTTTCGCTCCAAAAGGTAAATTTAGCTCCCCTCCTAAATCCATTCTGGAGCAATGCCACCTGAAAGGTCAGTTTGCTGTATGTTTCATTGTCACATGATGTAATTTAAGGAAATGACAGCTACAATAATTATTCATCTCAGTGGGACCTTTCCAGTAAAAAAGAAAAAAGGAACAAATTAACTAGGGTTCTGCTTCTTGGGAGCAGAGAAGGAGTGAGAGATTGCAGGGACAGAAGCACCAAGGGAGTGGAAATTGTATGAGAGTATGTTACTGAATCAGTCATTTAAACCAACTTTATGCTTGGCAGCAAGAATAAGTAGCTTGGGGACTTGATTTGTGACATCCTAAAGAAGACAGGTAGATGATTCATGCACTAAAAGTATTTATTTTTCTCTGCAGTTATAAAGAGGGTCTAACATGACTAGATCAGAGGTAGTTATCAGCCGAGTATGGAACAAAAGTGTATGACATGTTCAGAGGTTAGATGGATCCCACGCACATTTGTGCTCCAGATTGACATTGCTTTATTGTTTAATTGTTTTCTTCTTGCTGTCATCAGCAACAAATTCAATGGCATGCAGCAAGGCTAGCAAACCACCAAGAGAAGTTCAACCTTAGCAAGGGAGGTTATACCCAATGCTAAGGAGGTGAAGGGAAAAGTAAGATCAAAGAGGAGTCATAATCTTGCCTATGCAAGTGGCATTTTGAACATATAAAACAGGAATGGAAAAGACCTTGACAGGTTGCCTGGTCCACCCCTTGCTTTAAGGCAAGATCCATCAGACTTTCTTGACCTGAACTGTTTTGTCCAACTTGCCCTTAAAAAGCCTCCAGGGGCAGAGGTGCAGTTCACTCCTGGTTTATTTACCCTTACAGATATTTTTTTTTCCTATGTAGCCTAAATTTCTCTTGCTGCAACTTACATGCTGTTCTCAGAGGATGTGCATAAGAGATTATTATCTTCCTTTCAGTAGCTTTTACATAGCTGAAAGCTGTTATCACATCTTCCTCTAGTCTTCCCATCCCCAGGCTGATTTTTTCAGTCTTTTCGTATGCATGATGCTTGCTATACCTGGGGTGATTCTCATTTCAAAATTATTAGTGGCCATGCTGAAATTCATCTAGAATGGGCATATCTTGCCTCTCTTTGATATCTCTGAATCATCCTGTAAATTTTAATTTATTTATTTAGCCTCACAAGCACACTGTGAGTTATTGGGAAGTAAAATGAGCCCTATTTTACACAAGAGGACACAGGGCAGAGAGGATTTGTGGCTCTCCACTCTGTGTGTGCATCTCCACCACAGTCTAACTGCTCACCAGAGTGAGACCCAAGCACAGCCTGGTGCATCCTCTGTGAGACAGAAACTGAGTGCACAGGCTGCAGGGGAACCACAGTCTGCTTTGCCCAGGTATTCAGTCATGACAAGGCAATTTCACTAAAATACAGATAGATACAACCACAGAGTAAGGTCAGGATTTCAAAAGCTGTTCAGGCATTATGCTGTTCAGAATTGTAAGGTCTAATTCCATTTTTCTTAGAGTCAGATACTTAATATAGTTAAATACATAATGATGCAGACATGTGACTAGTACTTAGACACCTCCCCCTTCAACACTTTAGGCATCCTAATAATTTTAGAAATTCCAGGAGAATTGTCCTCTTAGCCACATCTGGTCTGACCAGGGGAGGCTGTAGCCCTTCTTGTGCTCATTCATGTCACAACATTGATATTTTACAACACTTCCGTCAATGCAGTATAGTGTAATACTGTTCAAATAGGTGTTTGGAAACATATCTTCCAATGATTAATCTAGTGTTTGCATGACTGAAACAGAAATACTTAGTGCTTTTAGGCATGTCATTACTGGAAAAAAAGCAAGTCTTCATTCCAGGCTCTCAGAGTTGCATTGCTCTCACATTTGCAGCAACTGCTTGTGGATCCCTGTTCCTGATGCTAAGACTGTCGATGCATATGGCTGGGAAATACAACACAAATGAAGGAGTGAAGAGGAATGCATAGCTTCTAGTTTCGCTTAGTTCTGCAAGTTTATTAATCTTGAAATAAGAGCAGGAAATCACAGGGTCAGCCACCAAGAGACTGTTTAAAACCATCCTCAGCGAACAGATTTTATATTTTAAAGCCAAGGAACCGAGCACTTAGAGCCCACTGATTAATTCAGTAACACCAGTAACCACTTTATTAAAATGAAGAATAAGCCTTGTGAAGTGTAAAATTCAGGTAGTTGGACACCATCTTGACCTATGACACGTAAATATTTTTATTTTCATTCCAGTAGAGGCCTCTGAAGATGATAAAACATGCTCAGCTTCTGGGAGCCAACAAACGTTTGGAATTCTTCACTTCATACTTTTTCCTGGTTATAGCGACTAAGAAAGCAAAGACAACCGTTACAAAGGATCATTCATTTGGTCCTTTTTTACATTAATTTCCTAAGTCTCTTCAATTGAGTGTCTGCAAAAAATTGTCAGGATGGTTGGCTTGAACAGGCATGGTGTTTCAATGTTTTTGTTTTATAGGGGAAACGTCCATATAAGTAGCCACACCATACTTCAAAGACCAGATTGACAAACTGGCTTTTTGTTTCTTTGCTGGCTTGAGGGAACTTTTGGATGGGAGGTCCTATCATTCTCATACAGTATGGTGACAGCACTAGAGATGAATATCGCATAAGAATGGGTCACCCTAGGTGGTTTAACCTCCACAGCCCCTCTTGCCCGAACCGTGGTGCCGATGCCGTACATTCGAGGTGCAGAAAATCAAATTGCCGACACTCCACTGTCGGGGCCAACACATTCCCTGCAGAGAGAACGAGTCCTCCCGCAAGAGGGGGGAATTGAACTATTTCCGCGAACTACGAGCCGGGGAGGAGCGGGCGGGGGGGACACGAAACCCGTGTGTGCGCCAGGAATAAATAGCTCAGTAAGCACACACACAGCTCCCGGAGCGCCCCGGGCCGGAGCGGGAGGTCGAGCAGCCCGTGTGCGAGCTGCGAGCTGTGAGCCGCGGCGGCG
>NW_010127625.1:8013-12218 GCF_000699245.1 Pterocles gutturalis | reverse complement strand
GCTACTCCAGCTGACGCTTCACGCAGCCAGACAGTCTGCCCTTCTGTTGGATGAACAAGGGCATGCCGCATCTCTGTATGTTTGGATGAATCTTGTTACAATGGAATTGCAAGTTGCAGTTATAGCTACCTGAAATGACAGGATGTAATTTTTATTATTTTTCCCCTTTCTGGTAAATGTTTTCTTTAATTTGTTACTCGAAAAAATATACTGATAGCTCTATATAACCATAGGAACAGACTGTAATGACAACTCCATCTGCTGCATCTGAGTGTCAATTACCCAGAGCCTGACACTGCCCCAGAACAGCAAAGTTTGCATGTGCAAGCAAGAGAAAACTCTTGTAGATTTATCTAAGAGAAACTATCTTGTAATTCCTAGCAGAGTGACTGATAACAAAAGTGCTTATAACAAAAACCTCAGTCATTAAAGAGTCCTTAGGATATTTATATAGAAACAGCTACATTGGCAGATGAGTCACTTCAGGTCCTCTGTATAGCAGGCATTATACTTCGGAAAATAAGGTATCTGGGGTGAGGAAGCATTCTGGCAGGATAAGAAGATGAAACAAACTCTGGAATTTGAATAGTAAATAATACAGTACAGGAATAACATCTAGCCCAAGTTAAACTTAGGAGACACAGTCTTCAGAGGGCTGTTCCAATTTCAGACTTTCAGAATAGTAGTTAATTTTCTGTGTATTTGAACAAAAAGAAGGTTTATTAAATCACTCACATCTATATTTAGGATGATGGTGTTTGGGTTTATTTTTAGGTGCGAGCACCTACACTTATATTAGTGAGGTACATGTAGCATGCATAATCCTTGTTATTGTTTTAGAAGCATGGAAAAATATTTTTAAAAGGCAATAATTAATGTTTTATTTGAGGAAAAACTTGGAAAGAGCATAGTGTTCCTCTTTCTTATAGGATGTAAGTCCTGTGATGGGCTTTTTAGTTTTGCCATAGCAAAACCAAAATATAACAGCTGAAATTTTGTTAAGAACAGAACACAGCTGCCAAAATCTAGTACTGATAAGTCTAGTGTCAGCTAGCCAACTTGAGATGTAACTCCCCTCATCATGTATATATAATTTAGAACTGTTAACTTAAAAACCCTGAGAATTCAGGTTCTGAAATTTATACAGGTGTCCAATGCTAGTAAAGATGATGACTGAAGATATTAATATCTCCCTTTTGTGTGTCAGCATATTGTTCAGTGGTCACAAATCATCTGACTGTATTTCTTGTAATTCTGGTTATCTGAAAACATTAAATAATGTTCAAAGAGTTCAGAATGACAGTGATTCCCCCTCTGTTCCACAAGGCCTAGAAAACTGATTTACCATCACCAATGTTATAAGGAGGGGGAAGGAAATTGCTTTAAAAGTATGTAAGGAAGAAAGTACATGAAAAGGGAAAATGTTGCCTATGTTTAGAAGGAATTAAAAACCTAATGTACATGTCTCTTTGTGCAGATATTGCTGCAGTCTCAGTAATACATGAAGCATTTTCAGAACTGCAAGGACTGGAGTTTTATTGGCACCACTGCAAATGCACATACAAGGACTCACTTGTAAATGTCAGTGTCTTTTCTGGGAAATAGCCTACATCTGCAGATACTTTAAAGAGCGCTGACGGGAGAAGCTTCTTGCTTAAAACTTCATCTGTAATATGGAAGTGCAAGATCCTGAAATAAGTGCAACAGTAGACAGAATGCTCCAATTCATGTCGATCTTCCTCTCTTGTTGAATTCAAGGAGAGATGAACATACTCACAACTTTAAGACAAACCCTGGAATAGATTTTTCGGGGAGGAAAAAAATACAGTTCTCTCTGATTTGTGTCAGACTCTGTGGCAAGACTAGAGAGATACTTAATTATTAAGATGCTAATGGACATAAAGGATAAAAATTAATAAGTAATTAAAAGAATCCTGTTGCATCTGGTTCTAACTTTAGGCACACATAGAAGTTTTCTGATCAAACATCTTCTAGAATATGTGTTTTATAATGTATAGCCTAAGACTGTTTGTGTTGACAAAGATACTGCCCTTGAGAGGTGCTGAAAGCCCCTTGGACTTGAATATCCTGAATTTCCACTAGCTGCAGTAAGAGAAGAAAATACTCAGCACCAGGTAGCAAGTACAAGAGACCTGATTTACTGTACAAAAAATGAGAAATCTCGAGATATATCAGAGGGGCTTGCATTCCAATGCCTTCCAAGTCCTTATGAATTCAAAATGAGGTTATGTTGTTCCTTAGGTGAAAACTCTTAAGAATATGCCTGTCATCAAGCCCTGAATTAAATGTGTCTTCTGATAGTCTGTTTGTATCCATATTAGATTACTCTCTTGACTTTACATGTGTTTATGATGGTGGCAATTATTCCTTTAAATTCCCCTTCATATTTTAATTGAATAGCCTGTGTTAGCAGAAGTGCAACGATTGGGGTGTAGAGATCTAAAATTACTGAATTTTAATCTTTCTGCTCTTTTTTACCCTGTGTATGTGATACATCTAGTATCAGTGCTGCCATTTGTAGTAGTTATGGTGTATTGCTCCAGATATTGGAACATCTCCAGCGAGGAAGCTTGCTGCATATCTGATCCTGTTCCTAGTAAATTGGAATTGCACCAACATAAATACTGATATACAAGTTCTCTCAAATAAGGGCATCTGACAGACAGCAAATATTTCTTGTGTTTGTGGAAGGAAGTAAAGCTCAAGAGCTTGTTAGGATTTCTGAATCTAGGTCTGGCTGCATGCCTTCAAGAATGATCTCTCATAAAGTATGAATTACACACCAGGTATAAAAAGTTGCGCCATGCCTTAGGAGCCTGGAAGAGAGTATGCAAAAAACATATTTAAAGCACTATCAATTAACCAGCTAATGACCAAATATGTTTAGGTGTTAGTGAAAATCCTTTGGTGAAAACCCTAGCTAAGATACAGTTAATCCACCAGTAGTTCTAAACCTTTATCTTTCCCATGGAGCCAAGGTGCTGAGATCCCAAAGCAGAAAGGAATTTTCAGAAAGGCAGTTACATATGGTTGAAACTACAGTGTGGTAAAGAGTTAGCTGGACAAAAAGCCTAGCAATCTTATGTCAGTGAGAGAAATAAATATATAAACTACCTACCTAACAAATGAAAAATTATGTTGTTTAAATTATTAACCTGTATGTATCAGAGAAATGTGGTTGTGTGGTAGCTCTTTAATAGAGGATGGCAACTGGACACAGAGGTCTCAAATGGTCTTGACTGACCCCTTAAATTTTGCAAGCCAAGCTGGAAGTCTGTGTAACATGGGAGCTCTTGCAATGAGGTGGGAGGGCAGAGCAGGAGGAGAGGACACAGAAGAACTGAATGAAGGTGTATCAAAAGCTCAAGTCAGACACAGAGGGAGCAGAGCAAGCAGCTGTCTGGCACCGAGAGAAGTCAGTGTTGGTTTTCTTTTTTTCCTTTTTTCTTTTTATTTTTTGCCTGCTAGCGTGAACTCGAAATGTCAGACTGGGAATGCAAGAGTTGTTGTCTAGGGCCACTCCCATGTTCCTGAATGTGCAAGTAAATGCTAATTAAGGAGAAATGCTTAAGACCTGAAAGCGAACTAGTGATTCTTTAGTTAGTAGTGATTCTTTGGTAAGTAGCCAATACTTTGCCTCTTCACAGTAGAGACAGTGGGGGAAATGTTGCTGTCTATCATTCAGTCTGGCCTCTCTTTATATTCCTTCCAGTCTGAGAGAAAAAAAGGCCAGGCTTGCAAATAGAAAAGCTGCTTTTGCATATCACCACTACTTGATAAAAATAAACAAAGCCTGTTCTCACTTCATTCCTGCCACAAAAGGCTTTGAGTGTTTTCCATATGACAGAGTTTATAGCACCTGTACATAAAAACTTAGCACCTGATTTTTGAAATGCAGGTAGCCTGAAACAAGTTTGCTCATTTGTGACTGTAAGTCTCTAAGACACTTCATAAAAAGTCTCCAGTGAGATGATTTGCAGTAGCATAACAGAAACCTTCCCTTGAACCCCTCAGGGAATTCAAAACTGTGCTGACAGTAATGAATTGTATTGCTTGCTATGGGTTGTCACTTCTTGCTGTGAGGACACTGTCTCTGGGGACTTCTCTCCAGGTTTTCCAGGCAAACTCTTCCATGCAATGTGTGGTTACTGAAAGCTGTCCTGATGGTCTGCAGGATTTTGCAG
>NW_010127625.1:0-7982 GCF_000699245.1 Pterocles gutturalis | reverse complement strand
GTAACTGAACTGAGATCACAGAAGAGCTAATTTAAGAGCCCAGCTGCAGTTTAAAATAAATTCAGTTCTGTGCTCGATGCTTCCAATTTTAACTTTCACACTGAAGTGGTATAAATTATTGTACCAGAGTCCACCAGGTGAGCCCGTTGTCATGCACCTTTCTGGCACCTAATAAAATAAAAAGGTAGTAAAGAGCCATCACAGAACAGCAGGAAAATGTGTTTCTCAGAGGTTCACAGTGTGCAGGTGTGGCAGCGCAGCATACCCTCTCCTGCCCAGCCAGAAACAGATGCTAGCTGATGAGGAACGTGTCCTTGGCATTGGACGTAGGCTGCTGTTTTAAATGTAATGGTATCTGGCTGGTGGCTGTGACCAGCATGAAGACTACAGCTCTGACCAACTTGGAAGTTACAGAGGAAAAGCAGTGAATTAGGGGTCTGAATAAGACGGATCAAGTCACCTGTTTGGCTAAAAGAGAAGGTGGGTCAGTGCAGCTCTGGGTTAGAGACTGTGCTACGAAGTGACTAACCTCTACATCACCTAAATGAGAAGCAAGCAACCTGTGTTTATCTATGTTTACATCTGGTTAAACCACAGGGCAAAATGCAGGACAGGCCTCTTCTGCACCCTCTCCCCTTGCCCATGTTCCTCAAAGGCCAAATGTGGCCTGAACTTTGTTCTGTGTGGGATGTGTCTGGAGGAGACCTAAAGAGAGCTGGAGCTCTGGCGTTCTGCTGTCCCAGTTCTGCAGTGGACTGGTGGGGATGTAAACAAGGGTGGGGAAGGGGAGAGCTTCCGCCAAACGCCAGTCTACTCTCAGGAAGGCGGGAAGCCCAAGAGTTGAAAACATTACAGTATTGTCTTTTGGAATTGACTAAACATGTGCAAAATCACTGTCCTAATGATAAACACTGTAATAAATATTGGCAGGACGTGAATCCGGCCTCTGCAAAGGCCTCTTTTTTTTTTTTTTAAATAATTATAAAAGCAGCTCAAATCACATTTTTCTTTATCACATCTTTAAAGTTTGTTATCCTGCACCCCTCTCTAGATTGCCGTATGGTGAGAGAAATGGCTCTTAGAACTGTTTTCTGTAGAAACATAGTAGACATGAATACCAAACAACTTCACAAAACCGCTAAATATTTGGCAACCTTCTAGTCTACTGTCATTTTTTAAAAATGCTCAAGGCAAATGTTTATGTTGAAGGGGGAAAAATCCCCAGGATAGAGCTGTCAATTAATGGATAATTTCAGCTTTCCTATATAACCCTGTTCTATAAGCCATATTTCATAAAAAGTGAATACTCTTCTAATTAAACTTTTCTAGAACCTTAAAAAGCATTTGAATTTGTGAGTGGATGCTGCTCTGGCTTTTCTGGCATGTTACATACAGGATGTCTGGCCAATTCTCCAGTCTTCTCTCAGATATGTTACTGATCCAAAATATTTTCACCAGACACCCTGAAGTGGAATCACAAGTTTGCCAATTTCCATTTCATGTATCTTCCTTAGAAAACTGAAAATTACAGCTCATGAGCACTGGTGATTTGATTGCTCAATGTCAAAACTTAACTCACTGGAACAAAATAGCAACTAAGATGCAGAAGATGATGCCTGGCCTCTATGAGACAGAATTGCTTACACAAAAAAAAAAGGAAGTTATCTTATTGCCAACTCAGAAGTTAGGCGTGACGGGATTGGTGCTCTTAAACCACTGATAAAGTACCAATCAACAATTACCAGTAGGCCTTCATCAGCAAAGTTTTTGCATTATTGCAGTGACATTTTCCTGAACCTGCCCAGGCCTCCAAAGCAAAAAAGCAATTCTCAGTGTCTTTACACTGTGTAATTTTCAGTTTTCTCCATTCTCTGAGCTCCAAGTCAGCACTTTATTGAGAAACATATATGTCAGAAGGAAAGTTCTCAACAAAGAGCTCATATTCTGATTTCCTTGGACCTTACAGCAAGATTTCAAATGTTGTTGAAACTGCCAAAAAAAGAAAAATGTATGTTATAGTATTACAGATTATAACATAGTCCAGTCTGGGTTTTTTCCTTCTAACCAGTGCTGGGAGAGCTTAACCAATGTTATTTCACTAGGCCAGGAAGTCTAAGAAGAACTTCATTAAAATACAGCTGAATGACCTGTTACATGAACTGGGCTCTGCAAGGGAGTGTTTGGGAGTTTGGCAGTGTAATGGTCCTGCAAGTTGTTTCATTGTTCACTAAAGCTGTAGGCTGTAGCTTGAACATTTCTTGTCTTCTGGAAAGGAATAATCTTACCTAGATGCCAAATAAGGTGTCTGGTCCTCATATCAAAAAGATCTGCACTGGATCAAGTGAAAGGCTTAAATTCCCTTCCTATCATCCCCACCACTCCCAATTTATTGAAGACAAATGCTGATCTACCACCCCCAACCTTTGCTTCCTAAGGAGTTTGTCCTTGCTGGTTCCAAGCTGGGGCTATGTGTTCAGGCCACGTCATCTCCTTCCAAAATATGTTCTGGATGGAAGGAATATGGAAAATGGAAGAGAGCTGTGGCTTTTGTAGTGAATCCCACAGGATATATGATGCTATTGTAATCTGACTCTGGAGGATAAAGATCCAGTTGATATTACTAGAAACACTCCAGGAAGCTGATAAAAATTATAGTTAGGCCAGGTCCAGTACTCCAAATATGATTGCTCAGACTTAGAGGATATTTAGAGCTTAAGCCTAAGGAGGGACTGTTTTAGGAACAAGTTCAGATTTGTAGAACTGGGGAGTGAAGGGATAGCTGTTTAGAAGAATACCACAATGTAACCAAAGCCCAGAAGTTTCCTAAATTGAGGCTTTGGCTGAGATATTTTCTCCAAACTCATGCTTTGACTTTGAAGGTGCTGCAATCCCCATATAACTGTAGGCAGTGAAAGTTTCAGGAGCTTGATCTTCTAGGGAAATCCCTGCTAGGCAGAACAGCCACAATTTTCAGGAAGTGATACAAGATGAAATGCCCACAGAGCTGAAGGGTTTATCAGGTCAGGAGTGCACTCTCTGGGTTTGTGTATGGTAGTACACCATACTGCCTCTGACATTCCGGAGCTCTTGAACCAATCCAGTTCTTCTTGAAGCCTGAAATTTTTTTCTAAATCTTTGCTCAGTAAATGTAGCTGCGCCACCAAGAAGCCCAAGCAGGAATTGATAGGAAGTGTATCAATGATTTCCAGTGAATGATATCCAAACATGCTCTGAATAGTAAGCTTTACATAATGAATATTGTACTTGAAGAGGAATAATAAGACAGCTAGTGAGGGAGGGACTGCAAGCCCATGGGCAATCATCCAGAACTGTAAAGGAAGGCTATTTTTTATATTACTGTATCTCAGTTTATAAATATCATCAGAGGGTTAAAGTAACTGGTTACAGACAGGTCATAAAAATAAGGGAACCCTGAGGGGTTCCGGGAGCCACTTTAGTCTACATTAGCACAGCCGACTCTTCATTTGTGCAGTATAAAATGGGAGGGGACAGTGTCACTTCTGACTGTGTCATCCCAGCAAGAGCTCAGTGTTCAACAAAAGGCTTCAGTCCTAAAGACTAGCAGCTCAGCACGTTTCACTGAGAAAAAATAAGACATTACTTTAAAATGTTAATGCTAAAATGCTTTAATGCTAAAATAGAGAGAACAGTAACATGCTCCGAGTTCATGGCCAAAGCAAGATGGATATCCTATGTCCAGCTCTCTCCTTTTTTTCTGCCATCATGAATTTCTGCAAGGTGAGTGGATGCAAAATTATGGAAGTAAAGTACGGGCAAATTTTTTTTTCCGGTTCCAGGTGGCCTAACTCTTTTTCAGCCAGAGAACTGGTAGTCATTCAGACTGATTCTTTGGCCCTGCTACTCTGAGCTGACAGCCTGTACCCCTTTTTGCACAGCTGTTGGTGCCTACACAGCAGCCGAGGCAGTAGAGGGTCATGCCGTGCCCCTGTCCAGGCTCTGGGACTGGGCTTCCTTCTCTCCACTTGACTGGTGAATGCACGCAGGATCAGGCTGCCCAATCAAAAAAATGAAAACTATATGGGGAATCATTACAGAGTGCCCAGTTGGAGGTTTGCAGCTGCTAATAAGCGTTATTGTGTCTCAGGAGGCTTGCATTGCCCTTATGAGGGTGTTTCGTAAGTAAAAGTAATGGGGACTATTTAATCCAAATCGGATTATTCCTCCCCCGTTGCAGAATGGACAGATTGCCCTTTCTCTCTTTTGGGTTGTTTCTGTCACCACAGAGCTGCCCGCAGGTAAGCAGAGCGCTGGGGACTAACGAGGGTGGTGGGTTCCAGGCCCTGCTGCTGCCCTGGACCCACCACCTCCCCAGCCCCTCCGCTGCCCACCAGCCCTGCCACTGGCCTTCCCCAGACACTCTGCTGCTGTTAGCCATCAAGGGGGAAATTACACATTATGGGAAGGCCAGATGAGAGTCAGTGACCCTAAACGACCAAGCAAAGGATTTTAAAGGGGCTTTTAAATTCAGCACACAGCCTGAAGTTAAACATTTAAATCTGTGTTTAGGCATCAAAATAAACCAGGGGTCTGATTTTTAAGAGGTGTGGAACAACTCGGGTTTTCCACCCAGTTCCCCAGAGGCTGTAAATTTGTTCATTTCCTCCAAAAATCTGGCAGCCTCTTTAGATCTTTGGGAATGGAGTTGCGGTCCCAACAATCCAGGGATGCCTGAGAGCATCCCTCAAAACTTTGCTGAGTGAGGAACTGAGCGCTAAAATCCAGAAAAAAACTGAGAGCCCTAGACTGAAACACAGCGGGAATCTGCGTGCTTGTATTCAAGAGCAAGACAAAAACAAGCAAGCAAAACAATTAAAATAAAAAGCAAGTCCTCTCTATTTACTCACTTTCTGGCCTTGCCAGTCTTGTATGGCTTTCCTCAGCACTGCAGTTTCCACATCACAACTAGATCCTTGGGGGTGACAGTGCTACCTTGGGAGAGGACAGAAGTGGGCTCAAACCCCCTGGGTCTGTGGGGCTTCTCCTTTCTGAGCCTGTGTTCCACTCCTTGTGCTGTGATAGCAAACAAAGCACTGTTCTTGCCTTTGTCCATCTTCTTTTTTTTTCCAAGTAAAACAATAGCAGTAACCCCAGTTGCCAAAAGGGACCAATCATGTAGCTCAAAACATGAATTTCTGCTGTTCTCACATAATTGTGTAAGTGGTGGGACTGTAGCTGCTCCTCTCTTCTGATCATTTCTGTTCATCTGCCTTAGGCAGCTCTTGCTCGTGACACTGTTTTTTCTTACTTATATTCCTGTGTGCTTAACTTTTCACCATTCCCTGAGTAAAGAACTCACCAGGGGCTGTGAATTCCTGTCCTGAAAACTGAATGCCTAAAATTCATGGCAGCAACTACATTCCCCTCTAGAACAGATCCTGTGACTGGGAGTCCTAGCACCTAATTGTTGCCATCTGAAAGGCAGATGCATAGTCTAAAATGCTGACCTAGATCCACTCTGAGATCACTTGAGAGAAGCAGAGTCTCCTGCTAAGGGCAATTCTGAACAGTTATCTCAGATACCTTTACAATGGAAAGGATAAATTGACCCCAGTCAATTCTCTCTCAGTCAGCTCTCAGACTCTGATCTCCTTTCTGGGATTGCAGTTTCGAGACTCTCTCTGCTCCAGGATTGTTCACCAGAAATGGGCTGAGCCTTGGTGGTGTTCAGCTGCACTGTGTATCACTCATTTGTATGTTTGTATATTTGTATATATTGCTATTATTACTATCATTATTATTATTTACAGTATTATTGTAGTTTAGTTATTAATTTGTTCTTATCTCAACCCATGAGTCTCTTTTTCCTTTGCCCCTTTAATTCTCTCCCTCATCCCTGGGATGGGGGAGGATGAGTGAATGGCTGTGTGGTGTTTTGCTGCTAGCCAAGTGGATCTAAACCACAACATCTTACCACTTAAAGAAAAAATTAGTGATAGCCTTTGGAGTCATGGGTATTGACCTTAGTGACTGATATATATGGCATTAGCAATCTTGGTCCAGCTGGAGTGTGTGCTTATTTTCTTATTGGCTATTCAAGTATTGAATGAGCAAAAGGTAATCTTTTGTTGATAAAATTGCCCCAACTCAAAGGCAATTTTAGGATCACAGCTCCTGGGAGGGAGCCCTTCTAGGAGGAGATATGATGTTACCTCCTTTGCTAAGTAGATTGATCAAGTTGATTGTTGATATTCCCATGGAATCACTGATATTCTCTTGGATATTTTTGTGTTAGACAAATTGTGGTCATTTGTCAAGGAAAGCCAGCTCACTTCTTAAATCCTCAGTGCACACTACTGAACTGTTGGACATTTGGGGTTTTTTCTTATCAGTAATACTCTTAAACATCTCAATTGGTATGATTTCATTCTCAAAACTAATTTACAGCCTATTACTGGTGATGCCTCCGTTTGTTATTTATTGATTTGGTGTTGTAGATGGATGGTGTTTCATTTCTCCTTTTAGTCATTAGTAACCCCGAAAGGCAGCCATTACATATACTTCATTTGTTCATGCCCTGTGTCAGAGCCAAACTGAGAGATGCTGAGGAATACTGATGCAATCTCCTTACTTCTGGAAAGGGGATATGAGGAAATCAAGGTTGACACAATTTGCACATCAATGTGACAGAAAATAAAGTAAGGTGAAAGGGCATTAACCATTCTCATTAGCTACTGACATCCCTTTCCTGATATGTTTCACCTGTTGTGTCTATGTCTAATGGGTTATACTCAAAAGATGTGTGTAGATGAGAAGAGCTGCACAAATAATAATGTTTGCAAGAAATCAAATTGGAACTAAATTTCTGCAAGGTGGGCAGACGAGACCCAGAAAAGGCACAAATCACATGGACCTTAATTCTGCTTTCTGGAGGGGTGGAAATTTGAAAATATGCCTTTCTTTATTTTTTCTAAACTAGAAGTTGCTTAGAGTTACACTGCTAAACAACATCCCTCTGTCTGTTGCTCCTATGTTAATCTGGAGGAACTACAGTTAAATTTTGGTGGTTATTCTGGCCTCCTGCCAAGGGGAGAGTTTGGCCTTAGTAAGCGTAATTTCAGAAGAGCAGTCAAGGAAGCACAGCATGAACGCACATGGTGAAAAATGTGCTAATTAAACCCACCACTCAGTTTTTTATTCTTAAGGGTATGACTTCAAGGTGGGAGTCAGTGCTGCAGACTGTGCAAATGACGGGGTTAGGATCTAGGATCTGTGAGTGGGTAAGAGCTGTATGGTGATGATGGCTGAGCCCCACAGGTGTGCCGGATCTGGTTTCCTGCAGGCACTGAGAAAGCTGCCCCACTGCCTGAGCAGAAATAGTGTGAGAGCTAGACTGGCAGCTGTCCACAGAGGAACCAAGGCAAAGAAAGACCTTCGTAAATGCTGCCGACAGCAGCACCAAACCTGCTAAACAGCGGATTTGTACCGCTGCAGAAGATAAAGGGGTTATATAGACTTTCTGTAATTTTGTAGCATTTTCAGCTCAGGATCCACTTGCTCTGTTGAGACACGAGTGAAACTTGCAAGCAGCGGAAGCATCACAGATTTGGACCTTTACTCCACAGCAGATTCACGAGCCTTGCATGATGAACACTCAGTCACCAAGATCAGCTGGTTCGGAGCCGACCCAGCTCCAACAGACTGATCGCGAGGCACAGGGTGGTTTTTCGGGTGATTCCTTCGACAGGACAGCGACAGGACAGACAGCAGCGTAACCCGGATCCTGCCACCAGCTCTCCCGCGAGAGGCTGACGTGGCGCGGGAGTTGCCGGGGCAACGGTGACCACACCCCCCTCCCAGTCCTTCATTTCGTATCGGGAGGGCGGAGAGCTAGCTCTGCACCCCCAGAGAGCAGGCAGCGCGGGGGCACCGCCTGCAACACGCTGCAGCAGCAGAGGAGGCAGCTGGTGTAGCAGGACGCTGAAGTTCTGCCGGGTCCAGAA
>NW_010127624.1:0-2107 GCF_000699245.1 Pterocles gutturalis | reverse complement strand
ATGTATTTGAAGAAGCCCTTTTTATTGTCTTTGACACCTCTTGCAAGGTTTAATTCTAAGGAGGCCTTAGCTTTCCTAGTTGCCTACCTACTCCCTCTGACAACATTCTTATATTCCTCCCAAGTGGCCAGCCCCTCCTTCCATGATCTGTAGACTCTCCTCTTGCACTTGAGTTTGCCCAGCAGATCCCTGTTTAACCATGCAGGTCTCCTGGCACCCTTTCTCAACTTCCTGCCCATTGGGATGCTCCGATCTTGAGCTTGGAAGAAGCACTCCTTGAATGCTAACCAACTATCTTGGGCCCCTTTACCTTCAAGTACCCTGTCCCACAGGATTTCCCCTAGCAATTGTTTGAAAAGGCTAAAGTTGGCTCTACTGGGTTGCGATTCTGCTCAGTAAAAGTCATCAGCAATACATAGCAGATATTGAAAGTCTATGTTAAAGATTTGAAAATAAAAACAAGACAACCAGACATAAGGAAAATAAACATGTTAAAACATATTCAAGATTATGATGTAGAGCATGATGTTTCAAAAATGTGGATTTTTTTTTGTTCTTGGTGTGAAATTATTTTTCAAAGCAACTGATACTTTAATCAAATTAATAAGTCATATATAATATTTGAGAAGGAGAAGGAGATAGTTAACCTCTCATGAAAATGTTCTGGAACTTTAAAACCCTGAAAGCATATTGAGGCTATTGAGGCCCCAGAACAATAAAAGAAACATGTCAACCCTACTGTAAAATAGTCTTCTGAGGAAGATGGAAAACAAACTCCCTGGTTCACTCTGGACACCAATTTCTGGCCCTGTACTTCAAGATTAACAGTGACAGTACAGCTACACCACCTATGGTGGATCTAGGTGTAAAAATTTAAGAACTTAATTGTGTGCCATTGATGGTCTTCAGAGCACGTCATGCTCCCAGCCCACAAACTCAACCATTTCATCTTGAACTGCCCAGAGAGGAGATCTGGGATAACGTCATTGTCATGAAGCCGCTTGGGAAGCGCTCACATATTCTGATCTGTTGATACCCATAATAATGGATAATTCTTAGGACATAATAATGGCACACTAAGGATACTCCATCCTAAATTGTCATCAGAAATTCCTTTGCTCTGCAGACATTTTTGCTGAACAAACTGTAGGGCTTGAGATGAACCTTTCTTGCTCTCTCCTTGGTTTTGTCCAGAGTAGAATGTGTGTTTTCTTCCTGGGCTCTGCCAGTACACTGCAGCACTCATCACCCATCCTACTGTGGCCACTGTTAGGAAAACAATTTAGATGAGTCTACAGTTTAACTAATAAAGCAGGAAAATATAAGATAAGGAAGTGACAAATAAATTTTATTTACTCCCCTAACCTTTTTATTTGTCCTTTAAAAGGGCTCTGCAGAACCACTGGAATGAATTATTATATTTATTGTGGTCTGTGCTGCATGATATTATTAATTTTTTCACTGGTAAACAACTTAGACACTGCTACAGAACAGACTGACACTTGACAGCATACTTTGTGTTAAGGGGAATGCTGAGATTGGTAAAAGGCTTGAGAAACTGACACTAATTTATTCTATCTCGTGTATTTCTTAATATGTTTAATTATTTTGCCATTAACCCCACAGGGATCCTATTTCATGAGTCATCAATGGCCAGAAAATTCCATTTCTAAAGGACTAGAGCTGGAGTTGCTGCAGGCACCCAAGAGTGTGTAGTCAGATCCTTTCCTAATGGATAGTAAATGCTCCCACAATAAAAGGACAGACAAGAAAAGAATAATAAGGACAGCATGGTGTGAGAGGAGAAGGTAAATCCCTGCTTCCCACTTAGGTAGTACTACATAGAGTTCATGTGCTAGATTTTGTTCATTTTTGATGATTCCTTTGGTGGCCTGACCCAAAGTGGAAGTACCCAGGCTTGGTAAACAAGTGTGAACTTAAAGTATGAGCTTTTACTGCAGTTAAAGAATCTCCTCAGTGTTGCTAAAGAGATTCCTCACACAGACCTGCTCCCCACACAATAGTGGTGCTGTAGTCAGACCGTGCTCTAGGCTGAAACGTCTGGGCCTTAACTCCCTGGGGAGGACATCACTTCTGTCACTCAGCA
>NW_010127623.1:0-3193 GCF_000699245.1 Pterocles gutturalis | reverse complement strand
TTGAGGTCTTTTCCAACCTTAATGATGCTGTTTTATTCTATTCTATCTCCACAGGTCACTTCCAGCCTCAACCACTCTGTGATTCTGCATAATAACATCTATTTGATAATTTGTAAAGCCCAGTGGACTATTAGTTTACTTGGATGCCTTTCCTTCCTCATCCATATTCCAACTGAGAATTAATCTCTTTTGGGATGTTTGCAAAAGAAAACAAATTAAACTTTGTTTAATTCTAACTGTTTTCCACTTTTTAAAAGTTCTACCTCCAGATGAAAACAGGTTGGAAATTGTTGTTCTGGCAAAGAAGTTGAAATGCTTTCTTTTTTTCTTTTTACCATTTTAGGTAATTTTCTTTCCTTTCAATAAAATGATAATTTCATTAGTTGTAATTCAAATATCTCCTCTGTACGCCATGCCTTCACATACAGAATTTAGTATCAGAATTAGCTGATCTGTGGTTCATATTAAGCAATACTTGCCGCCCTTGAGCTACTGGGAGCTGCACTTATGTCCTTGACAATCTAGAAATGGGGGATGAAAAATGATAACTCTTTTTCATCCTTGAAGCATCAGTGCTAAATCTCCTGAGACATGAGATTTTATAATTATGATTATCTGGATGAAAAACATAGTGAAAGTCATTCTCTCTTTTTAATAACTATCTAATTTTGAGCCCACTGGAGCTGGTTTTATGGTAATTAAAGTACGGGAGGCTACAAATTCAATACAGAAACTGTACACTAAAATTCATTGAAGTTCACACTCAATTGCAGTAGGTAGTTAGTATGTTGTTGTTCCAGAAATCCATTTTTTCTTGTTTGTTCTGATCCAAATGGCTCCTCTTTTAGAGATTATTGTTTCAAGTTGTGGGTTTGGGGATGTACTGCATGTTTGTACTTAGCTTAATAAGAGCATTGATTGCATTGTGGAAAGATACTGACACAATATTGTAAGCAATGGGGCTGGATAAGATATCTTAAGAAAGGAGACAAATGGTCAGTTTCATATCTGTATCTGAGGGGTTTGTTAGGTTTTTGTTATTGATGTTCTGGTGTTTGTCTGGGTTTTTTTTTTAAATTCATTTATTTTCTTTTATTTAGTCAGTGCAGATCTTTTACCTTTCAAGGGTTAAATCAGATACCACACAGACTTTTATTGACTAAGGAGTCTCCCCCACCCCGCTTCCATTAGAAGCCTTTGAACTCAATTCATGTCTGAAATCCTCCTTCCATTACAAAGTAATGTCAAGATTTCTGCAGACTGTGGCCTGTTTAATGTCTTGTTTGCCACCTAGTTAAATCCTACTGTTTGACATTTAGAATTATCTCTAATAGCTTTACCACTTTCCTGGGATTTTTGTCCCCATTCAGCATAGCCTTTGTATAATCTTTGCTAAAATAGTATGCCGAGAAAAACAAATATCATGTATGTTACATAGATTTTAAAATTGTAAAAGGCTATATAAACATCAAGTCCATAGAGACTCAATTATGCAATTTCAACTATAAAGAAAACAGATGCTATATGCTAAACTTAAACTACCTTAATCATAAACAGAAAAGATTATAAAAAGCAACAAACCAGTTGTTGCTGTTACTATTACTACAATCAACTTAAAGATCACTTCTCACAGTTCTTCTCTTTTTAAAATGGAATTTTTAAAAAAGCAGACAGGTTACTTCTAATGAAGAATCTATGCAGCTACTTTTCTTAATACATACATTCTTTAGTAAAAATACTTTTCCCTAATATTTTATTATCAATATGTATTAAGTGAATATTTCCCACTATACTGCAGACTTGATTGTAGAGTAGTTGCATTAATCTGATATTCAGATTAAACATTTATCTTTGAGATTAGTCATTTAAATTATGTGCTGTTTTACTTTACAATCTATATCATTATATTACTTGGGCTTAAAACTTCATTATTTAGATGGATAGTCAACCTTTTTGTCAGATTTTATTTTTCACAATTTTTCAAAAATATTTGGGACAGAAATCCGTGCCTACTTTCTTCAGGGAGCAAAGTTAAATGAAGATGTACCTTTCCCCTCCCCTAACCTCCAAAGGTGCTTCTGTTTCTGTGCCCCAGCATACCAAGTCCTTGGCTGTTACTCTGTAATAAACTGTAAAGACTGAGCCATTAGCAAGTATAACTATAGGGTGGCATCAGCGATGTTCTGGCTTCTTCATGTTGTTTTGACTAGGAAAAGCTCTCTACCTAGGTATTGTACCTAGTGACAGTGCAAAGCACTGGGTTGGTGCTAAAGCATTCCCTGTGGTACAGAGACTCCGTCTAAAATGCAATGGAAAGTACTTTTCCTAGTGTTCACAGAAACAGGAGTGGTCACAGAAGAGAGCAGAAGTGTACATCATATACATCCAAGTGATTGTTCTGACATGAATATGGAAACCTGTGTTAAAAAGGTTTGTTGTGACCTTCTGTGGGTGCACCATCTGCAGTTAGCATGACAAATTTTTAACAGCACACATTGCCCCCTGATTCATAGTGAGATGCTGAGTTACACGAAAATAACTAGAAGCACACAATACCTGTCTGTGGCCAGCTGCTTTCAAATAACTCTGGCATTTCTTTGCCTAGCAGAAATCTCCTGTTGGTCAGCTTTCTTACCAAGGTAGACTGTGAACACTGACGTCCATGGAAGCAAGTTTCCCTCAACCTGACATTATCCCCAAACTCTGAGATCTGTGGCACAGTCCTCTGCCACCCATCCTGGTATAGAGACATGTCATTTTATTGAAACTTTTACTGACAGCAGTGTCTTACCTTAAAATTAAAGTTAGTTCCTAGGATAGCTACCTGGAACTAAGCCCAATCATCAAGTCATGAGGGTAACCATACTGATGGTGATAGAGTCAGCATCATAGACGTGTATGGGGTAAGACCTCACCACCACAGAATAACAGAATCACAGAATGTTAGAGATTGGAAGGGACCTCGAAAGATCATCTAGTCCAATCCCCCTGCTGGAGCAAGAACACCTAGATCAGATCACACAGGAATGCATCCAGGTGGGCTTTGAATGTCTCCAGAGAAGGAGACTCCACAACCTCTCTGGGCAGCCTGTTCCAGTGCTCTGTCACCCTCACCGTAAAGTTTTTTCTCATATTCAAGTGGAACCTCCTATGTTCCCTTTGCTCCTTGTCCTATCACTGGGTGTCACAGAGA
>NW_010127622.1:3484-28411 GCF_000699245.1 Pterocles gutturalis | reverse complement strand
GAGGGCCGCCATGTTGTAGCGGGGCGTAGTTGCTGTAGCCGTGGAGGTGCCTCATGTTTGGTCCCTTCCGGTCGCGCTGGTCGACCTTGTTCCCCGCCCCACAAACGACTTGTAGCAGGCGTCAGTGCGGGCAGTTGTCGGATGTGTCTCACGCCACCTCATGGGTGCCTTATCGCTAGGAAATGGGCAGTCCTCTGCCTGAAGAAAAGTCATACGTGGGGCTGGAGATTTGGTGTCATGCACACAGGCATTCAGGCTGGTATGTGTGAGAGGCAGCAGGATCATCTGAACTGAAGGGAGAGCAGACTCACCAGAGGGACTCATCAAAGCACTTAAGATGCTTTGAAATAAAAAGTGGAGACAGCAATGATTGCAGCAAGTAGTTTAATAGTTCATGTGCAATGGTAATTTCTCTTCCCTCTTTCAATTATGTTACTAAGAACCTTGCATCCCTTAAATAGTTTTGTACAGAAGTTTGCTTTGAGGTGAAACACATAACATGGGATATTACTTAACATTTTGAGAGTGAAGTCAACAAGACACACTATAAATGGAAATGAGACTTTGAAGTGTTTTACTTATCCTTAAAGTGAATTACAGAGTAAAATCTTGAGAGGCAACAACATTAACCCAGCCCACTGCAAGTGAGTTTATGTTGTAGGAGGGCAAAGAGAGAAAGAAGCAGACCAGCAGGTAAAGGTAAATTTCTGTCAGCATTTGGTACTCAATAATATACAAAACCAGATCTCCTTTAGCCTTTTAAAGTATAGTGCAAATTCCATGAGGGTTTAGATGTTTTACACTGATAACATGCTTCTTTGTTTTTAAGTCTAGACATTGTAAACCTTACTTATGTCTCTTCCTGGCATAACTCCATCCACCTCTGTTCACTAGAGCAGAATCTGTACTCTAACCTGGAAATAAGATTAGAGGCTAAAACTCCCATGCTATAAATGAAAAGGACAGTGGCATGTATTAAAGGGGAAAATAATTGTCAGTGAATGTCAGCATTTTATGAAGTAGCTCCATTCTTCAGTCTTTTGGCCCAGAGCCTTTTTATCAGAGGATGCATAATTCTTAGTGATGCTCTCAAAGAAAGCCTTAGAAGCTCATAGGAAACCACAAACCTGAGTTCATGTACTTCAACTAGAACGTTACTTCATGTACTTTCTCCTTTCCATGTGTATATTACTACTATTATCTGGCAAATCTTGCCACTGCCATTTAGAGTACACTAATGACTCCTTTTGAATTCTTTAGGTCTTTGTATCCTCTTTTCAGGATAAACCATGCTGTTGTGATGAAGAGGAGCTGTAACGGAAATCCTATCAAAAAAAATATGAGCACTTCTAGTCTTGATTCTTAAAATAACTCTAGGCTTAAGTGAATGCTCCATGTTCTGACTTCTTTTCTGCAAGCGTCTTTTAAGTACATTGGATAATTTAATCCAAAATTCATAAAGGTACAGAAGTCTGAAAGATAGGACATTTCTACAAGTTACCTTAAAATAATCTGGCAAATTGAGAAAAAGATACAAGTTAGAAGGCAAAAACCGTAAAGCATATGCTGCATCAAGCCTTCTTAGTGGTTGCAGGAGTTAAGAACAAGCTGGGGATATTGTGGAGAGAAATTATAATTTTTAGAGCTGATAATCAAAGAACAGCATATGTATTTTGGTACAGTCAGTACATTTAACAAAGATGAACGGAAAAGTACAAAGAACTTCGCTATCAGGAAATGCTACGTAGTAGTAAAATCTCACAGTTAATGGTTTGGATCTCTCCCCTTTAGTACTCACCTGCCTATCTTTGCTCAGGAAAGCCATGAAGTTGATCTATGGCACCTTCCACAGTGGTGTACATGCTCTTTACTAACCAGAGTTTGTCTGGAGTGAAAACACCTATATCCCCTCTGAACAGAGGCTCATTTGGTACTTGATGAAATAATGTTATTTTAAAAGGTTTAAAACTAACAGCTTTCTGGTCTGGCTTTTAAGGATCTGTGACTAAAAGAGCTCTCAGAAACACCACCTCTTTGTATACCACTTATACACAATCATATAAATAAATACATTTTGCACTACCCCAACAGCGCCCAATGTTACTGATTCAGCAGTGTAGAAGCAACAGCTAATACACCAAAAAGTATAAACACTGAAATAGCGAGTAGAAGCATGCTGATCTTGACACTGGGTGTAGGTGGAGTGCAGATTGAGAAGTGGCTATCACAGGTCTCTTATGAGCATACTGGGTACTCAGAAAACTAGTGTATGGCTTGCTTTGAGATAGAGGAGTTTCTGTATTAGCTCAAGGAATATGAAATGGTACTATTTCTGCATATGGTATAAATTTTGGACCCTCACTGACATTGGTATTTATCAACACTTGCCACATTATATTTGTTTGGTGCATTATTTCACCTTCATCTGAAAAAAGAAAAAAAAATCCTGTAATTAATTTCAGAGATACAAACACATTTGCCCTTAGTGAAGCTGACTAATTACTCCAACTTCAGATCCCCGAGATGCTGAAGCAGAAAAATAGTCACAATTTGTCATTAATCAAATCTTTACTGTCTTCAAAGTGCCCCCAAGGTGTCTCATAACAGTGACTGTATCATAAATTCACCACAGACAAAAGCGTGTGCCGCAGGGTTTTTGCTGTCTAACAGGAATGACTGGGTGTCAGCTGCAAATAATATTTGTCATTGCTTTTAGAAATGCCTTTAAGTTCTGCCTTACAGCCTTGGAAAAGTAGACATCCTATTTTTGAAATAAAGTGAAACAAAAAACTGTTACAATGCTTATCCTTCTTTTGAAAATGAGAAAATGAGTAAGGTTGGTTGTTTGGAAACAGTAAGAACTGTATGCTTGAGAGACAAGTTCCCCTGTTACCTACAGTAGCACAGATTGCTTCACTATTAGTCTTTAATAAATCACTATACATTATTGACAGTATGTATAGAATTCGACACTATAATACATACATTATGGCAGAACACCTATTATATAGTGTCCTTTATACAAAAATTAAGCACTTACCAAGCACTTGTCACTGTACAGCAGCAACAGAGGTACAGTGGTATTTCCTGCATCACTAAGAACAAAACTAGTTTTGAGATATCTTAGGTGCATGCTGTGAAGAAAAATTTAGAAGAAAATGTGGAAGAGGCTTGGTTTTGGTTGAAGAGAAACAGAAACAGATTTTAACTGTATTCATACAATGTATTTGGGGGAACTAATTGGAGAACAAATTATAATCTTCTAATAAACATAGTTTTGACAATGTGTATAACTGAGAAAACACTGAAATTGGTGTTTCATATCAAACTTGAAACTACTGGACAGAAAACTAATAATAATTAGTATCTGTCCAGCTAAATGTAAGACCTTTGCCAATTACAGAGAGATGGTTATTTCTGTCAATTTTGATGATGTAACTTTGATGATGAAAGATCATTATATTATTGTTTTTTCATATTCTTGTTGAAAATATGCTTCTATGCATCCTGCTCAATTCCTGAATTAACTTCCAGATCTATAAATATTACTGGAACCTGCTCTTTGTAGCTGTTGATGGGTTTATTTATATATTCTCTTCAGAAGGTCAGAAGAGATCATTCAGAGATTAAAACACATTTTTACTTTTCTAGATATCCATGAATACCTAATGATAACAATAGTTTAATTAATGCCTCTTTTGACACTTAAGTTGTAGGAGCCAAGTGCAGCATATAACCATCTGAGCAAATTAGTTTTCTTCTTGCAGAAAAATTTCTGCTGTAGGCTTTATGACTGTAGTCATATGGTACTGAAACTTTACACTTTCCTGAACATGACACATTCAGTACCTTAAGTTTATTACATACTGCTATACAAAGTATTTGACAGAAGTGTTTCTGAACTGGCCAGACCCCTCAACAACATAGAAGGGACATCACAGAGTTAAATCAACCTGATCAGGCTTAGCAGATTGCAAATAACATTTATTTGTCTGTTTTTAAGAGTCAGGGTGAGGAAGGAAAGACTTTTATAGTCTGCTATATTGGGACAAAATTAAAGGGGTTGAGAATGGACTTCTGACAAAGTTTGAATTAGTATAAATTCTCTAGCATAAATAAAATAAATTTTAATTATTTTGAAGTTAAGACACACCAGGAACACAGGGAAAATTTTTAATTTTCATGTAAGAAATAATTTTTTTTACAGTGAGAACAATCAATCACTGAAAGAACCTCCCCAGAGATGTGGTGGAGTCCCTGTCATTTAAGGTTTTCCAGATGCAACTGGACAGGGAGCTAGATAATCTCATCTAGACTGCCTTTTCCACAAAAGGTTGAACCAGATCATCTTTTGAGATCCCCTCCCACCTGGGGTGCTCTGTGATCTATGAACATTACATGAAATATATTTAACTGGTGAAGTTTTCTGTCTAAAGGAATTGGTAGTGATTCAGTAAAATTACTTAAGATCATGCTTTCAGGGAGCTCAGAGAAGGGACTCTTATCTCTTGGTGAAAGTTGTTAGCATTTATTGATGTTGCAAAAGTATTTGGAGATCCTAGTCCGATAAAAGTCCCATTTCTAGAATTTTTATGGAAGGACTTTTACGGAATGGTTGTTTGTAGATTTTAATCAGACCATTTACTGCCCTGGGTTAAAAAAAATTGCAGTCTTACAGTATGGAGAAAGGGCAGTACAGTCTGTGCATCCCCTAAATACTGAATTTCTGTCACATCTCTAGTCTGTCATATACGTTTGTGAGCCTGGATGCACTTTTAACCATTTCTTTAAATTAAGGATACATGTGTTTGACGAGAGGTTGATCCTTCCTAAATTCAAGTTTGACCCTAAGTTCTAGAGGGATGAATCCTAGAATATATACAGAGTGTCACACAGCTGTCTGCATTGGTATTAGACGCAGAGGTTTGACCCAGTTAAATTATTAGGGGATTGGTCATGATACAGCTCATTTTACTACCTCTCATATTCGTGCTGCTAGCTTCTCTAACTCAGGAATACAGGTTTCTCCATATTCCTGTAGTTTATGCAGATTAAATATGGCATTTAATTCCACAGTGATCTCAGTAAGTAGTAAAAAGTTTATTTACACTGAATTTGGAAGGTTAATGGAATGAATGTCTTTCCCGGGCATAGAAAAAAACCCCTCCTTGTTAAGGCTGGTAGGTGTTCATAGCTGTAATTTAGCCTTCGTTGACTATCTGGCACTACTCCTGGTGCTGACAGATGGTAGTGCAGGGGCACTAAGGCATACTTTCACTGAGAAACCCCTGTGAACTCCATTGGAAGTACCCAAAATTAACTCTCAGATAAGCTTTAAAGGTCTTCAGAGGTTTACAGAATGATTTAAAATGTAGAATGAACTTCTCAATGTTCCAGAGCGACGTTATGTATGATACAGTTCATGCAAATAGTATCCCAGTGTATTTCACAAAAGGTTCATAATTGTCACTGTGATGGGTAAGGGGGATATGACAAGGGATATATAACAAGGCTGGCTTAGTTCTGAAAAGTGAGAGAAGTGAAGCAACTCCCATCCTAATGTAGTAATGTCCAGAGTTGATTTATGAACAATAAAAAAATATTTAAAGAAAGAGTAGCAATTTTAGAAAAGGATTTGAGATCAGGTACAAAATACGTAGAAAAATTAGTTTGTTAATATGACTGAGCTGCCCACAGTAGCAGCTAGACTAGAAAAGAGAGGGCTCTTTAGAAGGACACGATGAAGGTGTTTTCTTACAGAGCGGCTTTAGCACAGGCCGTGGTAGTGGCACTGCAGGAGAGATGCATGCAATTAAACATAGGCTTGCTGTTACCTGAACTGTCATTGCTGGCTGCAGTTATGGCCTTCCACAGCCTCTGTGGTTACATAAAAAAAAAAAAAAAAGAAAAGAAAAAAAAAAAGCTGAAGTGATAAATAAAAATCTTCAGCTAAAAAATTTTGAACACAGACTAGATTCAAGAAAGAGACATATTTCTGTAAAAAAAAAGAAAAAAGTCCTAACATGTTTCTGCTAGTAATTTAGGAGATATTCTGAGGTAAAGAGTGAACAGATTGTCAGTTGTGCTGAGATGAAATGTAACTAACCTAAATACCATTGGTGCTCTGTTAATGGAGCGACTCACCATTAGTGAGGTAACTTCTGAAACCACTTCTATTTCAGTGCTGACCTCAGATCCCTACACAGGGGCCTGCAGGGTCTGTGTTGTTTACAGCTACTCTTCTGCCAATCCCATGAAAGCTTGGCTTTCATTCAGTTGAACTGATGCTTGGGCACTTTTATAGAAGCAACTAAACATCTTTTCCTAACCAAGTAGAAGATACATTTTTTTCTTCTGGATACTTCCATTTGACAATTCAAAAAATACCCTTTTGAAAATTGTTTTGGATGATCATAGGTAATGTGAAATTTCAGGGAAACACATATCTTGCAAAAGGAAGAAATCTCCTTTGGGAAAATGTGACTGTATCTTTTAAGAGTAAAGTAATTTCTGAAGTAAAATCAGACAGATCTGGTTTCAAATTTTATGACTTTTCATTTTGCTTAGCCATTTAACATTTGACTTTAATCAGAAGTATTTGCCAGAGTCTTATAGTTCTTAGGGGAGTATAGGATAGCTCTTACCTAACGTTGGTTGAAGGAGAAAATATTATTATGAATGTTAGTTTAATGTGAGGCTTCCTGCCTAGGGAGAGCTATAATGCTTGGATCATTCCTTGTGATTCATGAAGAGGTGTAATTCATGTTGACCAGGGAGCACAGTAATAGCTGCCCTGCATAAGGGCATAGGTTTTAAGGACTCCTTTCTTCTTAACCAAGCAGACTTGTATTTGGATGCTTTAGGAAAGTCCTCAGTACCTTTAGGAGGGCCTTGTTTTTCTTGGTGTACCAGATTTGATTGTGCACACGAGAAAGGATTTCTGATCTCTTACGTCCTTATAATCTTGGGGTAACCAAGCTATACGAAAGACAGTTAATGCACTTCTATAGACAGGCAACGAAGAAGAGAGATCAGAAGAAAAATGCTGACCACCTTTAAAATCTTAGTTTCATTGCTTGAAGAACAGGAGATCAAGAGCTGAGAACCTATTTCCCTTACACTACTGCCTGCAATGCTTAGCCTCTTCGCATAGCGGAGCACAGGTCTGATCTACAGGGCAGGCAGGCATAGTTCCCAGTGCAACAGCTGAGTGGAGAGATTCAGAGATTAACTTGCTGTGGGCTGTGCAGGCTGATTTGCAGGAAGAGCACAGAACATCTTGAGAACTTCTGTGTGCAGTAACAGCGCCAAGTAATGCCTCTTTCAGTGTGACAGGGCAAGGGAGAAAGACTAAAACTCTAATGCAATAGAAATTACACATAAAGGGAATACTTGCCTGTGTTCTTTGAGGTGATCCAGACCCACTAGCACTGGAAAGACTTGTTTATCTACAAGATAAACTCATGTTTGGCAACCTTTCAGGGATACTAGGGCAGGTTAATGTGGTTTTGCTCCGTTTGCACAAGCTGCAGGTGAAGCTGTGTAATAACACAGCAGTAATTTTTTAATTCCTTGTCTAAAATGTCAAGCCATGTACTGGTTTTAAATGGGGCATATACGTAGCATTATATTATGCTACATATATATGCTCTAATATGACGCAGGGCATTACCCTTGCTTTAAGTTGTATGGCACAGGCTCTCCTGGCCTAAATTTTTAGTCTTTACATACTTCAGCATGACTTTGTTTTGGTCTGTATTGGGAAAACAACTTTCATTTCTCAAAGCATTTTACAAGAAGAAATGCATGAAAAAGGCAGGAAAGAAAAAATAGACGACTAAGTGCAAAATAGAAGTATAAAATTTATTTAAAACCACCCACAAAGTTCTGTGTAATCAGGAATGATACAATTTGTAATAGTCTTTTTAAAAACTCATGACAAGATTTAAAATATATTTTCAATTACAGTATTCATTTAGCCTTATTCAGTTAGGACAATAAAAAAAAAGAAAGTTTACGTTCTAAACAGATCAGACACACAAGAAAAATAGAACAGAACAGACAATTTCCACAACAACAATTTTTACATGTATGTTTCAATACTAGTATCAACATTTCAATGCATCTTGCTACATAAACATGAAATCATGTACAACAACTGCTTGCACCAAAAAACATAGCTTAATTAGATCTTTCAAGTAACATGCAGTCACAACTCACAAGTCTTCAAGTACTGCTGGTAAGGGTTCCCTTGTCTGCAAAGAAGATTTTAAGGTTCAGTTTCTCAGCTAGTGTAACTCTTCACAGCTCCACCAGCCTCAGGAAGCTATGCTCAGTTATACAGGCCCCAAATGTTTTTTGAGAAAAGAAGTAATTTTTATACTTTTTCCTGTAAATACTGTGATATAATGAAGTGCTTTTTCTTTCTGATTTTTTCTCCCTGTACATCATCTTTTGTTTAAAAAGTTAATTTTATGTTCCAGATCTAAATACAGTAGGTTGGTAACTGGAAATAATCCAAAATCTCAAAGTTGAAAAATAAATATCAAATGCATCCCAAAGAAAGAAAGAAAGAAAGAGACAGTGAGAAAAGAGGAGAGAGAGAAGGAAAGAAGGAAAATTCAGACCTTTTTTTTTTTTTTTTTTGCTTTGGCATATTGTTATTTTTTTAATTTTGCAAAGCAGGAAAGAATAATTAGCCATAGCATTTCAGTGTGTCCTTACAGATTTATGACAGCAACATCTGAACAGTATTTATGACCCAGTATGATACTGTCACATTATGAAGAGCTCTCTTCCAAACTGAAAAAATAATCACAGAATAATTAATTGTTAAAGACTGAAATGTCTGAATGTTTGCATTGGTTAGAACTGGCTTTCTTTTAGTGGTATTGGGATATCACATTTGTTTTTCTTGCCTACAGTTACTTTTTCATTTTGAGGAAGAGATTAATGAAGTTGAGACGCTGCCTTTGTGTTGCTTGGATTATACTGGCATTCACAAAGTTACTGCAATATCTGTTCTCACTATACTCTGGAGTATCACTGCAGTTTAGAAATTAAGAATGAAAATATATTTCCTTTTCCTCAAGCTTTTTTGAAAGAGGAGTGTGCATTGCATTGCATTTCATAACTGCAGTGTCATGGGGCTTGATGCTTACATAAAGCTTCCATTGGCAGGAAGGGAAGCTCTGCATGACTCATGCAAACAGGGCAGTGCCAATGGTTTCACTGCTGAGTATCACCACAGTTAGGGCAGTCAGAAAATGTTGGCTTTTAGCTTTGTGTCTCGAAACTCGCCGCAGTGTGGCAACAACACACAATACTGTTGGGTCTTAGAACAGAACAGAACAGTTCAGTAGACTGTCACAACCCCATTTTATATAATGAAGTAAAAGGGATCAAGTTATGATAAAGCGAAGCAAGCATTTTAAGAAAAACTAATAAAGCTCAGAAATAGTATTATTGATAATTCAGTGAGATTTCTGAGCAGGCCATTTCCCAGAGGTACAAATCTTTTAGCACATTTCTCTTACACAATGTTGGGAAAAAGCCAGCCAATATAAGTGAATACTAAAAACCTGATGAAAACCAAGACAGTTTCTTTTCAACCTGTATTTCTACACAAAGAACAATCAATGTTACTGGCCAGTATGTGCACAATAGGGGTATTGTGAAATTTATTTCAGATGATTGTACAAATCAAGTTATTTGGTAATGGTTTTGATTTATACTACTGACCTTTTATAACATTATCAGTGTAATGGGATACTCTGGAGGATCCATTTAAGGCCCCTTTATCCTTTTACTGTGATGCAAAGGACAGTAGTATAAATGAGAATTGGGACCTTCATTCTTATTTTAAGATGACTCCCAAACCCTAGACCCTTTTCCATTGCAATATTATAATAAAAATACAGATGCGCATGTAAAATATTGACCAGATCACAAAACTTTTCACAACAGTATTAAAATGTTCTGTGGCAACAACTGCAATACTGAACATAAAAGTAGGAGTTCCCTTGCTCCACAGCAACAGAACTTCTTTGGAATACAGTTCATCTGCTGCAACTGTTAACTCTGTAGATTTACTGCCAAATCTGTGCTCTTTCTTACATATGTAGTTTTTTCGAGGTCCACACCTGCCTCCTCTGACTTTATGAGGAACGCTGGTAAGTTGTGTGGTGTTGAAAACAGCATTGTTAATCAGTCACACCGAACAGAGCAAGTCACCTTCACGTTAAGTTATTTAGCACCCCAGTCTTGCATTCACTGCAAGTATGCTGTTGGAAGATTCTAGCATTTTAATGTAAGTATGTGTGGAAAAATTACTTAGGTAATCTTCCAGTAGAAGAAAAAGATACTGTTGTGGGAAGAATTAAGGATACATCATTGAGAAGCATCTTGTATCTTTTAAAACTGAAGTTACAAGTATGTAGTTAAAGGATGTTGGGGTGATGAACTGGGCAACTGGATTGAAAAAAGAATCCTGAAGTCTTTATGTCTCAGAAAGAGGAAAACTGATGCTGACAACCCTAAAGCCTTTAATAAAAGGCAGTAACTACTCAAATTATTTTCTGCTCAGTTCCACTTGCTGCTACAGAGGAAGAACATCTGTTTTCCAAGCAGTCCTATGCTAGTTAACGCATTTAACTGATGCAATACTTGGGTTTCTCACAAGGACTATGACAGACCTAACCAGAAGATGTAAAGACAGACTCTCCTGCTCCTGTAATTGTGCAGGGTCTGCAGCACCTGTGTTACGTCAAGATCTGAGCACAGCTGGTATAGTAACTCAGAGGAGGGCATTCCACAGAGATGCTAGGAACAGAAGCAACAATCTACTCTCAGAAGGGATGACTTTCCCTTCTCAGGGGTGAGGAGTTTCCTAATCTTGCAAAGTCTCTTTTGTTTTATCTCTCTTATAAGAGATAAGTTTTATAAGTCTCTCTCATATCTGGCTACTTGCAGGTATAAGAACAGAGTGTAACAATTACATCAAGAAATCTGAAAGTTAACTGGAAAATTGATTATTTGATTTAAAAGGTAAGAAAACACTGATTGCGACAGATAAAGAATTGTCCCTCTTTCTTGGAATGAAAAAAATATCCAACTGCAATATTCTGGACTCCCTATGAAAGAACATGAAGTGAAAAAAACCCTAGAACTATCATATATATCATAAAAGGTGACGGAAAGAAATAGATTTTGGGAGAGTCACAAGGAGAATAAATTCTTATGATTTTCCTGAGATGAAGACTGGCTGATTCACATATAAAGCAGCAACAGCGTGCATGGGGAGTTCACAAGCAGGCGGACAGCTACACTGCTACAGCTGAGTACTGAAGCAGATCTACATAGGGATAGGAAGAACTACTGGAGTAGTTACAAGCATTTAAAGCATTCAGCAGCAGGTTATAATGGGATCTAGCACTGACTGGGAAAAATAGCTTACCACAGCAGATGATTCATAAAGAGACCATGGCGTGAGAAAGGTGGCTGTTGTATTTGATGTCATGTGTACAAAGTAGAAGGCAATACCTAATAATCAACACTAGTCAAATTAAATGTTCTTCAGGGAGACAACACAGCATTATGTAGAATTAAGTCTTCATAATTTAGTCAAGTATGTAAATGACGGTATTAAAGTTTTGCTCACTCCTCTAAAATAACCAAAAGTGTTCTAATAGGGAAGTAATAAAGTAAACACAAAATATATTTTCAACCACTCTTTAGAAGAAGTGATCCATATGTATACTGGTGCCTCATTATATACTACTATTAAAAATCCTTGGTCTTTGAGAAAACCACAAGTATAAAACTCTTTCTTTACGTAATTACAATTTTGCAGCAACATACTGGAGCAGCATGTAGACAACTTGTGAAAACTGTCTGGCTAAACATTAGGTTTTCAGGTTTCCAGCATACACTGAAGCCAGTTTCTGTATTGTTCCACTAAGTAGCCACATGCTCAAGACTTTTACCACTGGCCACTCTGTTTAAGATTAAAGGAGAACATAACCATGTCACAGACTAAATAAAAAAAGCTTACAAATTTAAAGGTAGATGTACCACAAAAAGTGTCAATACAAGGAAGTACCCTGGCAACTACATCATGTGTGGAGAGAAGACTGTCTCAAAAGCCAATTGTACCATCACAGCTTAGCCTGTGACTTATTCATGCTGTTCACCCCATCAGATTTCCATATTCTCTGTCTTGATCGTGGGAGAGAGCAGCAGCCTGGTGACAACAGCAGTGCTCACTACCTTGGTGACCAGCTCTCTCCCTGCTATTTTTTTTTTTCTCCTTTAAACCAGTATAGGCAGGCAGAGAACAAAGGAGAGATTCTCCAGGGAACTGTGGAAAGAAATGAATTTGTCCATATATCCATAGCTGTGTGACATGATGCCACATCCTTACTGCTTAGAAACAATGCTGCAGCACAGACACTGCACTGCAGTACCACAGTGTCACAATAACCAATGGCAACTTTCTCTACAATTTAATTTTATGGAAAGATATTCCCTCTATACTTCCAACTGAAAGTCAGATCAACACCTGATAAGATTAAGAAGGAAGCCAGGATTTCCAAATGTGATTGGACTGTTCCAGATTTCTAACTGTCTTGTTTAAGATCAGATGATAATAGACAGCATCTGAAGACACAGTTATTTCCTCCTGTTAACCTAGAAATTACAGGATTTCTGTAGAAAAAAAGAAAAATCGTATATACAAAAACGGATTACAAAGCTGATGACTGATTGATAAAAGGAGCTTATTTCAACATGAGAGAAATTTCATGGGAAGTAAAAGGACAAGATTCAGCTTACACTTTAAATAGAAAAACCTGAAGATGCAGTTTTACTAGCATGCTTCCATAACATCTCTCTCTCATTGAAGAACGTATCAGATAAGAAAAATCAAAAAAGCTGTCAAGAGCGTGACCCTGAAGGTGGTCAGAAATAGACCTGCCTGCATGCCTGAAAATCGACATGAAAAGTATGCCTCTCTATGGACCTTGAATCACTTCTCCTGCTACAAACAATAACACCTCTGTGTTTATCCAGAAGTACAACATTTACTCCAAATCTCTCTCCATCTGTCCTTGCAAAACCTCTTAATTGTGGTCTGAGTCATCACAGACTTTGGTCAACTGTTACCCATATCCATCCAGTTAAATACGAAAATTGCATGAAAGCTTGATGAATAAGCACATTGCAGTCAATGGGGCTAGAGCAATGTAAACAGGACCCAAATTTAACCCACCAAATTTAGCGTAACACTGCAATGATATTAAAAAGGTCTTTAGAAAACCCCAAAGAGTTGTATGTTACAGTAATGTTAAATACTAAAGAAGTTGTCATTTACCCATGCTTAGCATAAAATGTTGCTTAAGATGTTACAGATGTTTCCTGTTCTAAGAGTAGAGAAACACTGCCATAGGTAAGATAAGGACTTCTAACAGCAGTTATTCTTACGTAAAAGCTTAGGAAGTCCTTAAAAAAAAATAAATCTGAATAGAACTGTTACAGGTAGAAAGTCACAAGTATTTGTATGTTCTTAAAAAGCTTTGTGAATCTTGTGATTAAAATATTTACAGAAATATTTTTTTCTATTTTCTGTAATACAATAGCATGTTACAAATCAGTAAGCACCAAGAAACTGCATGAGTAAAATTCCCTATTTAACTGGGCATGACTGCAGTAACTCCAACAGGGACCCAGCCAGTCAAACAGAACTGGCTCCTGCAGAAAGCCCTACTCCTTCCCTCCAGAGTGAAGGTACAGTGGTGTTACTGGACCCGGTGGAGAAAGGGATGAGAAACATTTCTTCTGGGAAGTCAGAGGTGTCCCATGTTGGATCATGACATTTTTTGCTAGCATACTGTGAAAAAGGATCAAAAGACAACCACACCCCACCACCAGCCCACACCCGAATCCATTTTGTTTTTTCACCCAGAGCATAGTGCCAGCTATTTGAAACCAAGGAAAATACGCAGGTCTGACCTAGCCAGCTACCTTCATTTTAGATCCAGCTCCTGATGTGGCCATCCAGGAAGGACTTTGTTAATGTGTAAGAGCAAATTACAAGTAGTTGCATGGGCTGCAAAGGAAAGCAACAGACCCAGATTTTTTTTTTTTTGCAGATTTTAAGAGACAAATAATGTTACAAAATTATAACCTTACTCAAAAGAACATAATTTGTGTACAAGACTGATAAATATTTTGAAATGTTAGAATAAATAGCACACAATTGTAAAAAAAAGTAAATAGTTGCATTTTCTATACTACAGTACAGCAATAGAAAATATTAGCTTCTCAAATCACAACCTGCTGTGTCCAACACCAGGACATGAAAGTGGACAGCTAACCTGCCTGTTAGGTACACGCTGAAAAAGTAGTTATGTGATAGTCAAGGAAAGAGCACCTCAAATGATATTTTACTGTATAGATGATTTCTTTTTCTCATGTAAGTAATCTTAATAAAGTAGTGAGTTTAGCACCTATCAGTTAATAGCATTAACTATGAAGTTAAGATATACTTTTCTCGGTTAAAACTGCCATTTCTAAAAAGGTAGACCTGGACTTACAGAAAGTCTATTGGTGCAGTAACGTGAGCAGCAACTTGCCAGGGGCTATGTTTGGAGGCACCCTTTTAGACCCACCTTTCAGTTTCTCCCTTCTTTGAGGGAAGCTGCTGGTTTTTCACTGGAACATTTTTATCTTGAGGTTTCCAATCACACATAAGTTAAACATGGGTATTTATACGGGAAGATTCAAGTCAAAATGATCCACTGTAATGATCTGAACATTTTAAAAGGTAAAGAAATGGCTCTGCTCTAACTTACTAATTTTATGCAGAAAAATTGTTACTCACATAGGAGTGCTGAATGATAAATTATTTTTCTCAATTTGCATTTTAGAAACTAAAGCTATCAGCACTATCAGTGAAACCAATAAAGTAACCTTTTCTCTAAATTATTGATTGTGGCATTGGACAAGGGTTTTCGGATAGCAAATACATGAATGGAACAGCTAGAGAGCATACAGTACTACTTACTGTATGGACAGCTGGAATTCTTACCGATCTTCGTCTCACCAAAAATATACAAGTTTTAAAATGGAAATCTAAGGCACACAAAATACCATAATGATTTGATGTATACTGTATATTACATAGTCAAGAAGCATAAAACTGCTGGTACAAAACGATGGCATAATATTGTTTTTGTTTTATTATTATTTACAATCCCTTCATATCCTCTATTTGAACTAATATTAAGCTTTGAACTAAGATTTGCAGCATACCCGGTTTTTACAAATTTTACTTAAAATAGGTAAGATACAAAGAACGGGTTCAATTCGGCCATCCTCTGCCATTAACCTTTTTGTTAATTTCGACAGGAATCTGTAGAATTGAACCCAAGTTACATAGTGATTGCTACTTCAGACCTTGCTCCTGCAAACACTACACGAGAACACATTTCTACAGGAGATTAGTCTCATTGATCTACAGCCGCATTTAAGTATTTGTAGCACCAAGGTCCTAACTGGCACTATGTGTTAAAAATACAATTTACGTACTTTTCGTACCGAAACTGTAACTGTAGCGCTTACAGTTTAACTTCTCAAGGAAAAAGCACCTTGTCTAAGTTTTAAATAAAGCAGATCTAGATAGTTCGTGTTCCTCTGTTACAGCACCACTACATATAAGAATATCAAGTATATTATTAGTATATTTTCGCACTGGAAAACTCTGACCTCGTTATACCTGCAGGTTACCCAGCCGGGGAGGACTCTGAGGCAAAGTTACGGTACAGCTTCATCTCTGGGGCCTGATCCTGCAGCTCTCAGTCACTAGAGGAGTCCTGCCCTGAGCGGTCCCCTGGCTCTGGCTGGGCAGGTATGGCTGCACAGAGCTGTTCTCATGGAAGAAGTTGCAGGATAAGGTTGGTCCTTAGCTAACATTGTCATTTGGTAATTTGTTTAAATAAATAAGTTTAAAAAAGAAATACATAGGAGAGGAGAATCAGAAAGAAGAGTGGGATGCTACAGTATTTAAAAGCAATGGAGTGTCTGTTTTTCCTCTGGTTTAGCAAATATTCATTTCATGATAGGTCACTTTTTCAAAAGAAATGGAGAACATATATTTCATATGTTTGGAAGGAAGAATATAACACTTTCGACATGAAATGTATAAATCACTTTTAAAATTTACAGAACATTTTTGCAAAAAACCTGAACTTATAAAGCTGGTGAATTTTACAGATGGTTTATTCTTAATGAAAAATTTGCTGTTAAATATTAGAAATTTCATACTTTTCCAACACTTCCTTTGTATTTTCCCCAATTTTTTTTTTATTTCCAGAATAGAATAAGGCAACTCTAGGGGGTGTTTTTTTAATCCCAAAACAATCCTACCCCTGAGGCATTAGGAACATTTGGTTGTCATGTTAACTTATAATGCTCCAAACGAATGAGACTTATGCACTTATTGCTCAAAGAAATCATAACAAAATTATGCCTTTGAAAAACCAAGTAATATTCATAACTCCCAATAGCAACACACGTATTGACAAGATCTTTCCTAATTTAATGTTTGTACACTCTCTTGAAAAGAACATTTCTGTGTTTTGTAACTGTTGTTTACATGCAACATAAAATCTTCAATGAAAAAGGGCAAGTCTAAAAACAATCTGATATGCTGTTAGCATACATACTGCAGCTGTAACAATATAGAACTCTACACAGCAAGAATAAAATGATTTCTTCTGTAAAGTATGCACAAACCTTAGACAATATGATCCTTATACTATACTATTTCAAGTTAATTTTTAAAAATAGAAAGTGCTTTTAAAATATATATTTACAGCTTAAAAACAACTTCCAGCCATCATTACCAATAACTTCATTTTATACATAATGACAAATCTAGAGAAAAAAACTCACTGGTTTTCTAAAATATTTATCTGTAATTTGGACTATATAGCAATGGTTGGAAGTTGTTAAAGCAATGGCACCATGAAGTAATAATTCAGCTTATTTATTTTTAACTGTTTGATGTGGTTAAGCACCAAGAGCTGTGTAGAGCTATTACTGTATAACTTGATTTAACACCATAAAATGTGAACCTGTTAAAATCCCTATAAATGATTTTTGTAGTAAACAGACTTGATTTAAAGCACCAAAATATAAATTCCTAAAGGTAATAAACTGAATGATCGAATCAAGGTTAATAACCTAAACAAAATCTTTTTTAGAATGTATTAAAACTATACAACTTTTTTTTTTTTTTTTGCTTAAAATGTGCTTGAGCACCACCAAATGTTTAAGTCACAGTTTAAGAAGAAATCCCCCCCTTTTTTTTACCTCAGCCTTAAAATGGTTGAGATGAGCAAATAGTAAACGACACAAGACTTGTTCTTTAACAGCACCTTAAAGAAACGCTGTGTAACACTGCACCAAGAGGAGGCATTCGATACTGAAACCTATGCCCAATGGTTGTAAGGCCCTGCCACTCGTGTAAGGGCGTAAGAAGATACTGTTATTACGTTATCCTTAGTTACTGTTAATGCTCTGCGTGATGGAATTTGGTTGAACTCATTATCTTCATAGAAAATATCTCTGTTTTCACTTGTTTGCTTTGTTTTCCTGCTGCTGGAGTTTAGTTCAGTATTCTCCGTTCCTAATCTTTCAGCTTCTTTTTCTTTTTCTTTTGCCCTCTCAGCCATCTTTGCTTCCCACATGGCTAAACCATGTTTTGGCTCATTTAAATTTTTGTGTTGGTAGAAAACTAAAGAAATTCTTGTGGGATGATTGCGGTTGGGTTTTTTAATAGGTGTGGTAGCATGGAGTTCCCGTCTTGCACATTCAATTAAGATAGAACCATGAGAAGGTGCCACAGCAACCCCACCAATGTCATCATCCAAAAAATTGTGCTCGCTGTCTGACCACAGTTCCTCAGCTTTTTCTTCAGAATCAGTTGGTTGTTCCAATACACTGTTTTGCTTCTCGTCAACACAGTCAAAGTCACACATCTGTTCTTGATGGGAGCTGCCCTTTTCAGTTGGACATCCATGGGAACAGTCAGTTTCACTTCTAATGGCATCCTTTGCTGGAGAGCTTAGCGGTACTGACAAATCACAAGAGCTGATCATCTGTGAAGGAGAGTTGTCTAACTGAAGCTGACAATTCTGTTTGTCTGGCTGATGTTCAAGTATAGTGGGCAGGGGGTCTTTATGGGCTGGGGGGCCTGGAGCAGTGACCTCTGGAAGAATCGGTGGCACACCATTCACCTTCTCATTCAGCAAAATTCCAGTATAATCTTTGACCGACACATCGAAGTTCTTACAATTAACATAAGGTGTCACATGAGGTTGCTTACTACTGCATTCAAAATACCCGTAGGGAACTGAAAAATCTTGTTGAATATTAGTCACTGCTGTTATGCCAGGCTTATGTGCTAAAGATGAGTAAGGATGTAAACTATCCACTTTGAAAGGGGAGGGAGCCGTGTACTGTTTTAATAAAGAGCAATTTTTAGTAGTGTTTGAAGTATGTTTCATGGCATAGAGGTGATCGGAAGTCTCCATTTTTATTCCAGGTTTTAAAGCATCTGTTTTGTTCCCTAAAAAAATGGACACCAAAGCGTAAGTACTTTTCCTCACTTAGTTAATAAAATATACCTTTAATAATACTTTAATACTTGCTTTCTAACATACATGATGACTACAGATTTTTCAAAATGGTTATTTTTAGCTTTTTGGGAATACCTCTATGACCATAATGACATACGTAATAACTTGCCGAAGTAACGCCTTAACCTTTTCCAGTCAGACTGCTGGTATATAAGAAAGAAAGGTATTTCATAGAGGAATTAATAAAATAAACACATAAAATGAAATAACCACTCAGTCCTGATTCACAGAGCTGACTGCTGCCCTTCAGCACTGCCCCGGCTAGCAGGAAGCACTACGCAAAAATTTCTACATAATGATGAAATTCAGTCTGTCTGAAATTCAGCCTGTGAAACAATACAAATTCTTGACTGCGTTAACCTCATATTATGATCAAAGGAAAAAGTGTGTTTATAGATCTTGTCCATCAAAGCAAGCAAGTTACGGAATGACAATGATTTGTGCATTAGCAAGTAACTACTCAGAAATTTAAAAAAAAAAATAGTATCTGGCAACATACTCCAGGTAAATCCATCCTTACAAAGCTGCCTCACGGGATTTGGCTGTCTTCCATTCAATTGCCAGACATTAATTATTTCAGATGTTTGTAGAGACATACTTGTTCAATTTATGTCAGCTCCCTAATCAATTTCTAGTCCTGGCACCCTGCGGTTATGCTTGTTTGTGGAATAGTCTCCTCAAATCTGGAGTAACAGGAAAAAATTCCATTGATTTTGATGGGCTTTGCATCATGCCCTGAAATTGCTTTACATGTGTTTTGCTGGCAAACTGGCACCCCACAGAGAGCTCTCACACATTCTCATAAAAGACGGTCTCTGTCAGTGTTTCTTCTTTGTTCCATAAATGCACAGAATGTTTAATTGCTTTACTGAATATAGAAAAACTATTCTTTCTTCTAGTCTGTCTTCTAATAAGTTATAAATAGTGATGCAAAAAAGACAAAGTGGGATAAATTCTGGACACAATCGTTAGTGTACGAATACTGAGGTTGTGGAGGGACATAAGTAAGCCGCATCAACTCTTTAAAAACCTTTTCTCTTAAATCAAACTCAAAGCATCTCACCCCAGACTAATGCCTTCCTCCAAAAGACCTGAAACACACTGAGCTTTTTATCATCCCTGAAGAGAGCCCTACATTCTCAGAAAATATATTTTAACAACCCACAGCACTCTCAAAATGGCCGTGGCTGCAGCAAATTCCCCACCTCTTGCCAGAAGCCCCTTGCTCTGCTGGGCAAAGTAGCAGAGATTAAGAGAAGCTGATTCAAATATATGGGTAGAGGGCAATCAGTAATGGTGTAGATAAGGTGGCACTGCTCGCCAGGAATGCTTCCTGTTCAGAATCTGATGTGCCTCCACTGGGAACTGCTGGCTGCAGTACTGCTCTGCTGTGGCTAGCTAAGAAACTGTCTCTAAGTTGATGGTTATCTCCTGTTCTATCCAATACAGGCCAAGAATAATTGCTAATATTTGCAGAGATAAAAATAACCTTTCCGTCTGTAAAGTTTAGTTGTCCAGAAAAAATGTGGTTAAATGACAGGACTACATAAGGAAGGATGTAAGGCCTCTATCTTTAATTAATAAGTATTTAGTAATAATTTAGGATTTCAAAGCCTCTCAGCATTAGCACAAACGTAAAAGTTAAGAGTTGTCCTGCTTGGTGTTGGCAAAAGGCGCCTGACAAGGGCACCTTATTTAATACACAGCGTTTCTACAAAGCATTTGGCACAGCTGAGTTTCAAACCAGGTCTTCACATATGCACGCTCTGCCAAGCTGACTTAATCTGCCTTCAGCACTCAAAGGTCCTCCTCATCACCATCTTTGCTGACAGATAAAGGCAGTAAAGAGGACAAGAGAGCCCTCTCTTCTCCCTTTTTAATTTCCAGTTCTCCAGGTAGTGAAGACATGCAGGTTAGAGGGGACTCTCACACTTCCCGGGCTTTCCAGCTGGGGGATGCTGCCATGGCTCTGAAGTGCTGGTCAGGTCTCTTTCAAAAGAACGTAGCAAAGCTATGCAATGGGCAACGTAGCTGGCCTCGTGACTCCCTCGTGATCCACCCAGGCTACTTCCAAAGAGAGATAGCCTCACATGAACAAAAGCATGACTGACAGAATATACCACACTTATCTAATCTAATTGAACATTCTCCATGTTCTTTTTAATATTTAAAAAGCAAACCAAATATTCTAAACTCTTGCCCTCATCAGGAAATCGAGTACTAGACATCACATACACCATTTATCAATATCATTGTCCTTACAGTTGTAGTGTAGCTAAGCGTTCTTTTGTTCTTACCTTAGGAGAAAATCTAATAGAAGTATCTAACTTGTTATCTTTAGCAGTACTTTACTCACTACTTACCTAAAGCTGTAGTCAGTACTTTGTCTTCCCCTAGTAAGTTTTTCTATCTTTTTTAACCTATTTTTCCAACCTTTGTCTTTTGGTTTATGTTTAAATGGTGTGAGCAGAATTGAATGCCAGTATTAATATGAGGGGATCCCGATTTTAATAATCAATTGTTTCCTCTAGTTTACTATCAGGAGTGACTACTCCATCATCTAGTTTCAACTCCTCTGTCTCACAGGCCCTTTGATTTTGTTTTCATATTGAGCTTAACAGTCTCAGGTAGACTAAAACTTTCCATTCTTCAGGACTAAAATTATAACCTCCCACTGTCAGAACGGAAAGAACCAGTCAGTGGCTGATCCCCTATAACCACAAAAACTGTACGTAGAAGTAAAATGCTGTCATATTCTAAATCTATAATTTACAGATCTTTGCATTTTACTGGGGCAGGGCAGCAGCAGAGTGCTGAGGTCTTTACAGTGACACCCAGCCATCGTCCTGAATGACTAGGATAAACACAAATGATGCACATAAATGTGTCAAGTTATTCACCTCATGCAGAGCGCACCACGTTGTCCTTTGCAAACCTGAACTTCCTCTGACACTGCTGCCCAGTTAGTGAAGCCCCTCTGAAATTGTTCACGTGGCCAACTGCAGCAATATGTGCTCTCAGCGGATTTGGGGGTTACAGTGTTTACATCTATTTTGAGGGATTCTATTGTCAAAACTTCCATGACAAAACCTGCACTTCTATGATAGAAAATAAATACTTCTATTCACATTCTCTCTTTTTCCACCTCTGAACAACTTTCTCACTAATAAAAGTATTTCTTCCTTACTCTGTGACTTATTTTTATCAGCAGCCCTTTTAAATTACTTTACCAAAATACTTGAAGTCCAAATAAATTATGTAAGTGGACTTGTTTACAGTTATTTTATTATTTTTGCATGTTCAAGGAATAAAGTTCTATGTTCCTAAAGCATATGGCAAAACTCTGGTTATTGTATCATTCATTAAAAGCAGAGTTTTCAGATATGGAAGCCATGCCTATTTATAAGTACAGTGTCATGTACAGGTAGATGGTTCATAACTATTTCAGTGTTTCAAAACAACTTTCCAGTGAGATCACACAATTTCAGAATGCCTTCCCAAGCCAGAGCCCTCTAATGCTTCCAGGACTTCCAGTCCACCCGGGGCATGATGGAAGTTATTAATCATTGCTTCAGAGTTATTGTTGGACGTCATCCTCAGCCTGAGGGAGTCCTTCTATATTTGTTTCAAAGCCTGGACCGTCTCTCATAAACTTGCATGTAGATTAACTGAATGTCTAATTTCATAGGGGTGTCGATAATTCTGCTTTTCTTGTTCTTATTCCATCTTGCTATACACAACGTTTATTGGTTGCCCTGACTCCTCTACTGAGAGAAAGCCAGGTGCTGAGTGCAAATTATGAAAATGTGTCAAATGGATTTCTTCCCTCTCCCCCCCTGAAATGTTCTTCTAAATACATTGAACTATTATTCCTCCCTTTAAATCTACTACATATATCTGGGTGTCTCTCATGAAATAAAATTCAAAATTACAGCAGATAAAAGGCAGATAGTCTATGCTTTTATTCCTTTTATTTCTTCCCCCTCTATTCACAGAATCTAAGTCCATGGCTTCCTCCACCTCTTCCTTCTTTTCTGCTTCTCATTACGGCAAAGTCCCATAGCATAGTTCTGGCCTCTGAAGTACTGGTCCAAAATCTGACCCCCGGTACAATAACATACATCAAAAGCACCTCCACACAGCTCAGTCAAGTCATGGCTCTATGTGGCACAACATGAACTGTAGCAGAAGACTCTGGCCATAGGTCATCTTGTAACAGAAAAACCCATGGCATAGCTTTTACATCCCTGCTGACAGATTCTGCCTCTCTGGCAGAAATTTCAAGGAACAATTTGAGCAGCACTGTCTTATTACATAAAACGTGGGGTTCTTTTGCACACCTCTTGCTTTGCAGCAGTACCCATGCCACTGATAGGAAATTATCATCAACTCAGATTCTGAGAAAGCCATTGTCTTTCATATGAAGTGGATAACACCATTCTTGTACTTTCAAATGACAGAAATTCATGTGTGTTATTTGGACAAACATTCCTACAACAGCATTTCAGGATGATTCTACTGCTATTATTTATTAGAATAAGGGAACTTGGAAATAATTCACTGGTACTAACACACCACTGAAAACTTATTTTTGGGCAATCACCTGTCTTTTTTCCTGTGCATATTGACAACAATGACTTGCTCATTAGCCCCTAAAATGCAGAATAAACAAATATTTTATAAAACTGAGTATTAAGAAACTTTTCCTTCCCCTCTGAAGGGTAAGAAGCAACAGAGGTATCAGAAGAGACTGTCAGACTTTAATAAGCACCACTCACCTAAACAATGCAAAGTGTTGCCGAGATTTTCTGGGGTTTCAGTTTTCAGCTTTAATGGTGTTGAATATTTTTTATCTATTAATGGCTGCTTTTCAGTCGGGTTCCTCCTTGTGTCTGGTTTCTTTTTCTTTGTAGCTCTGAGAGGCTCCGCTAACATCCGTACTTCTCTGGGAAAAGCTGTGAGCACCTGTATGGCTCCCGCTTTTATCTTGGCTTCCAGTCCCTCTTCAGTGCCAAATTCATCTGTCTGTGAAATTTTGTAAAGAGGTAACACGTGGAGCTGCTCATCACTGGGAATCACCCCCACTCTCCGGTTATCTTCCTTCGTTAATGTACAGACCTGGAAAGAACAGAAATAATTACAACCACATACATAAAATACAACACTTATTTAAATATTTAAGCAGTCATCTTAGACTTCATTGTTTTCTCATATTTGATGGCCTCAATGCTATGGGTCTTTCAAATGGAAACATTTGGTAAATATTTTGTTTGATTTATGATGATGCAGAAAAATCATTGGTACTTGAAGAAAAAGACCAAGGCACGTGTTCCAGATAGGAAAAATACGAAACTTTGGCTCAACTCACACTATCCACAAATATATGCCAACCTTGGTAAATAATCTGAGCTTTAAATATAGTGTCAATTCCTAAGCATTCAGATTTTTTTGTTTTTTATACATATTTGATGTACAGATTCATTTTTAAGGACTAAAAAAATATGAAAATCACAGAATCATAGAACGTTTTGGGTTGGAAGGGACCTTAAAGATCATCTAGTTCCACCCCCCTGCCATGGACAGGGACACCTCCCAATAGCCCAGGTTGCTCAAAGCCTCATCCAGCCTGGCCTTGAACCCCTCCAGGGATGAGGCATCCACAACATCCCTGGGCAACCTGTTCCAGTGTCTCACCACCCTCACAGTGAAAAATTTCTTCCTAATGTCTAGTCTAAATCTACCCCCTTTCAGCTTAAAACTGTTACCCCTTGTCCTATCATGACATGCCCTTGTACAAAGTATGTATTTTTGGATTGAACAATACAATCCTTACATTTTTTGATTGAACGAGAAGTTTCTGAGACACAGAACTGGTTTTGTTTTTTGTTTTGGCTGGCAAATGAAAAAAAAAACAAAAACCCAAACAGTTACTCATACTGCTCTACATTTTTAGCAAATCCCAGCTTTTAACTCCCTCTCTCTGTCTTTATACACACTTTCTTAAATTAACAGACTTTCCCAACTCTGACTGCCTGCTGTAATGAAGTCACAAAACCCAGCAAATATTTGATTTATCTTAAGTCACTGACCTACTTTCTCTTATTAAATTATGAGTTGTGAGATACTGGAGCTGAGAGGAGAATGCTGATAAGGGCACATCAGAAATGTGGATAAATAGTCAAAACTTACTGTAATGAGTTTTTCTCACCATAGTTTTCCTGAATCACTG
>NW_010127622.1:0-3453 GCF_000699245.1 Pterocles gutturalis | reverse complement strand
GAACCTTTGCAGTAGTTTTCAGCACTTCTAGAGTTCTGGCTATTATTAATATTAACCCTTCACCTTAAAAGAAGCACTAAAACCAGCAGCATGCTTGCTGGTTTCATTCAGTGCTTTCTAAGGGATGGTGACAGTTCCACGCATATGAGCAAGTGTACAAACGCTCACGCCATTTCTAGTTTTATTGATGACATTCATAAGAGACTACCACATTTCACAATACGCTACGTTACTAGAAAGCCATGCATTAATATCATGGCTTAGTTAAGCTGCTGTTTCACAGGGAGTTTCTAACTACACACATACAGGAATTTGAGCGCCATCCAAGGATGAGATGATACTCCCTAAATGGAACGTTATCATTCCATCATTGTGCAGGCTGAATGTGATGCCTATCATAAACAGTTAATCCAGTTTCCCAGAATCTTGTCACCATTCCTAACATTCCAGGGGAGAAGAATAATATTATTATTTAGGGGGGGAAAAAACAAACATGTTTTATTTTATAGTACAGCTTTCACACAAAGGCATCACACAATTATTTCCAGAATAATAAAATTACAGAATCACAAACTAAAAATCCTAAATCAATAAGGTGGTGGTTAGGGCTTTACAAATAGCTATATGCAAAGCTTGACAGTTGCAGAGCAGCAAAGGAGAAAATTTGAGGGGCACAGACAAAGGAGAAGAGCTTTTCAGGTGGCGTTTTGAAAGGACTGAGAGAAGAGCACTTAAGAAGGCAAAGTGAAGGGGCAATTAGAAGCTGATGAGTAGCGTTTACTGCTGTGCTTGCTCCATGCGTACTTACCTCTACTGGGCAGCCTTTGGACTATGAGGAAGATTTAGAAAAAACAGTAAGTTGTTCCATGAGCAGCAAATGATGCCTGGTTCCCTATGGACTTCTCCGTCCCCGCGATCCCACACACCCAACCCCAGCACCGTTATCCCTGCTTCCTTTCGTGCCCTGCTGCCACCTCCGCTGGGCACCTGACAGTGGAAGCAGGGCCCAGTTGAAACTCGGTGCCTCCTGGCTACTGGGCCAGCAGGTGCACGCGGATCAACCTGGGGCCACAGCTGGGGGAACCCTGCTGCCTCCTCAGCAGAGGAGCTAACTTGGATCTGTCTCCCCCACTCAGCAGTGAAATTTTACAACTTGGAACAAGAGGTTAAAAATCTCCAAAGACAATTAAGTTTCTGCGAAGTTCAGTGAAATCTGGTTGAAATTTGCCAGCAGAGGCCAAGTTACTCAGGAAGGGTGTAAGAGGGTAGGACATACAGACACCCCAATTACACACAACTCATGTTCTTAGAAAGCCCAGCACATCTTCCCCTTCTAAACTGAAAACAAAAGCAGTAGCAAAATAAGCATAGAGGGGCCTAGCTCCTACTTGTTCTCATGAGAAACAGAATGATTCTCACTTGTCTTTAAAAATATTCTGCCCAACCTGTCTCTGGACCTGTGCACTAGTTGGAAAACTGTCCAAAACCTGAAGAGTCAATCCACAATCTTGCTTATTTTGAAAACTGAGACCCTCATCCAATTGACAGTTTTAAATTTTCATGCTTTCATGGAAAACTGATAATTATGCATTTATTAGATTTATTATTTTCCATAAAAAGATTTACTCTTACAAATGTATTAATCATATTTCATCTGACTTACAGTTAGGCAAAGGTAGATTAGCTCTACATTTTCACAATGCTTGGCCTGGGGGGGAGCATGCAATCAAAGACAAAAATCAAAGCTCGCATTGGTTGAAGGAAAACTTATTTTAAGCAAAAATGAGTATTTGTCACTATCACAAAGCCAGCATCCTCTTTAGAACAAAAAAGCCAAAGAACTGTTTTGAGGAACTACAGAGGATGAAGGCTACAGTGTATTGGCAGAAATGTGTTGAAAGTACAGTCAACTCCAACACACAATATATATTAAAATATGTAAAATTAAGAAATTAATATATATTAAAAATTATGTTAAAAACCTGAAGACCAGTACACCTACAGCCTAAATACCATGACAGCAAATATATATAAAATTTCTAGGTGAGCATCCCCCATAATATATTTCAGTCTAAAAGGAAGGACACAATGCCAAGTGGATAACTGAAAAGTTAATGTTCCAGGGAAAGCACCTATAAATTAATGCCCTATAGATAAGCAAGTAATTTACAGCTGAAGTAGAGTAATCCGCCAAATGAGAAACATCCATTTCAAATCTGTGCAAAATACTCCATTAAGAAACTTAAAGAGAAGCTATCGCTAAGAAGTTAAAACCAACATTTTCCATTGGTACTGATACTGTGCTGCAAACTGACCAAGATGAACTCTGAACGTGAGAAAATCATGGACTCCGTTAAAGCCCAGGTACACAGAGAAGCAGCACATCCTGCCACACTACATACTTCTTCCAGAACATGCAGCTAAATCATCCAAAATCAAAAGCCAAAGAAAATGTTGGCCAAGTGGTTTGTTTAGATTTCCAGTGTGCTTGGTGGTCAAAGCCATTACCTATTCTGGGTGTAGTGATGTCATGGCAAACCTTGCATATTCATAAACTATTTTTTTTTAACTTAAAATGCATCCATGTAATCAATGGAATTCCCGCCACAGGTCTCCAGAGAGACATCTGTACACACACAGCCTCCAACGCATTATTGTGGACTCTTTGATCTGCCTTTGTCCTCTTGAACCTCACATGTAGAAATTATGTAGTCTTTTCCATTATGTCGTAAGAACAGATGTTTTAAATTCACGTTCCAGCAAACAGTCAAACAGCCTTTGTAAACTTGAAAGATGGAATCGAGTTTCCTGTACTCATCTGCCCTTTGCAGCTGGAGAGCAGAGGGAGCTGTTTGGGCTCTGAGGTGCTGCTCCATCATCATTGCTTACCGTTACAAATATGCAGAACGTTGCTTTTCCTTTACAGCTGAGACAGAGTGTGTTGTTTTATTGACCTGTTACATCCTGAATAAGTGTCTGTCAGTCTGAGAGTCAGAGAAGGGAACCCCAAACGTATTTTCCTTTTGACGACTCCGTACCCACATAGGAAGTGTCGTAAGACAGCATTTCTTTACTGTACACTGCAACATGGGCATGGCGCACAAACCACTGTCTGGGAGCTCACAGGTTAGTAGAGTTCTGATGTTTCTCTGTTTTCACAACATAGAGAACAGTAACAAAACCCCTTCCTTTACAGACCTGTGGGGTTTGTCTTTTCTCCTATTTGTTGTAATCTGAACCACCAATTTAAGCATGTAGTAGTTCTGTAGCTCACCGAGCAAGCTGTGAGCATAGTCCAGAAAGTAGTCTAACCGTTCACAGAGACATTCTGTCATTTATTGCAAAGGCCTGGACCTGTATGCAATGACTTGATGAGCTATCACTACAGAAATCCAGTAAGTTATTACAAGAGCAGAGGATTTTTTTTTTAATAGAATCATAGAATCATTAAGG
>NW_010127621.1:0-2087 GCF_000699245.1 Pterocles gutturalis | reverse complement strand
TCGGTGCGGGCCCTCGCTCGCAGCCTCCCCTGAATGTTGCCCGCTGCTCCCGGCTCCCCGTCCCTTCCCTTACATTTATTCGGTTGTTGGATCTCGCTGGGCTCCACGCTCCTCCTCCTTCGACACCCTCTGCTATCGCAGAGACAATGTTGGCTCACCCCCAGCATCCATTTCCTCTAGTGCTGCTCCTCTCCCGCTGTGCTGACATTCCTAGTGGAAATCCCATCCTGGGTTTGACTTCCTCCACTGCAGAGTCATCCTCTCCTGCTCCAGTCCTGAGACCTTCCTACGCAAACAGCCCCCCCTTGGCCGGTGTCACCCAATCCCCCAAAACTCGGCCCCTGCTGCCCTCCTGCAACACTTCCCCTCTTCCTCCTTCTCTGGGCAGGATTTTGCATAAGTCTTTCTTGAGAAAATTGCTAACCCACAGCCAGCGTGCCTCTCCTCCTTCCCCCACGGCCCCTTCTCCATCTAGTCCACAGGCAGACATTTCTGGTTCAGGTTTCCTTTGCTAATCCTGACCTTTCTGCTTGCATCTGTGTCCTCATCCTCTCTTCATGCCCGCTCTCATTCCCTCCCATCTGCTGTCCCTAACCTTTCGCTTGCCATGGACTAGTGTTGTCCATCTTAAAAAAAACCAAACAAACAAAAAAAGAAACCAGGACCAACAAACAACCGTTGGTTTCATTTACCTCGTTAGTTATCATTCTCTTCTCTCCTGCTTTTCATCCCCACTCGCTCCTAAGCGTAGTATTTAACTGCTGTCTGGAGTTCCTCTCCTCTGCACCTATCTTCAACTTCTTCTTATCTGGCTCCTGCCCCTTCACACTCTGTTACTTTCCCAAAGTTCCTAATATCCATTTCCTGGCGTAATCTCTGGAATATTTCTTCATTTCCATCCTGTCAAAATTATCAGCCTGGCTCTTTTTCATACTTTGTTCTCCTTTGGTTTCCAAGACTACCTTTGCCAGCATCGCCTCCTTGCTGCTCCCCCAGTGCATCCTCCTCACACTCCTAATTCCCAGTGGAAATCCTAATGGGACACTGAATCTGTCATTCTGTCTGTACTTACTGTTAGGTGAAGTCACCCTATAAAATACAAAAACTATGTAACCACAGATTCAGGAACAGTCTCTCTGTGATCTACCTCTCTATTTCCAGGCTTCTTATCTTAATGACATGAAAAGCTCATTCTGCCCTTTTGGCACCTGGAGGATGGCAAGCTGCTGGTCCAACACATACCAAAGAGAGGTCTTATCAGCAGCCAAATGGGCCACTAACTTATTTGCTACCTTCTGTCCCAATCACAGCAGCCAATACCACCACCCTATTTGTCACTTGGGTCTCTGGACACCATCCTTAGCTGGACTTTGCTCCTTCCTTTTTACCCAGGCCAGGCCTAGCACACTGCCCTGCCCTATCCCGCCGGCTGACCAATGCTCTCACACAGATTCTCATCACCTCACTTTTCCGTTTTGGCCACATCCCCTTCTGTATCCTTTACAGAGGCACCCTTGCCTACTGAACTCACTCCAAATGCTGCTGCACGTTTCTTTTCCTCATTTGTCATTTGGAACAAGCCATCCTTTGCGTTCTTTACAGCATCTTGTACAATCAGAGCCCACAAGTAGGGTTTCCAGATAGATACCAGAAGGTAGTCGCTTCTTTGTAATGTAAATGGTGGTAGTAAAGAGGTAAAAAGAGCCTTTTAAAAAAAATTAACAACAACAGTAATTCCAAGAAAACCCATTCTTAATCATTACTGTAACAAAGGACAAATCAATCACTTCAATCACTTTAAAAAGTTATATACACAGAGAAAATTTAAAAAAAATGAAAACAAATCTTCCAGCCTTCCTGAACTCCCCCAGACAGTGGTACTGAAATCAGCTGGAATATCTGCAGGAAATAGAGACTGCTCCTGATCAACTAGAAAGTGCCTAAGTATACGTTCTCTCTCACATTTCAGGGTCTGAAGGGTAAACTTCTCAAATTTTTGATTCAGCAGAAATATTGCTTTTACTTTAGCCATCAGTAATAGGAATTCAGAGAACTTAATGATGTATATGTGTATATATATATATATA
>NW_010127620.1:0-28392 GCF_000699245.1 Pterocles gutturalis | reverse complement strand
AGTGATATGAGAGAGAGGGAGAGAGAAATCCCAAACCTTTCTGCCTAGTATTAATGCACACAGTAAGGCTTCTGGAAGCATCTACATGCTGTAGGACCCACATCTCTTCTCAAAAGGAACCTAAAAATCTTAGATTCACTGTGATGAGCAAGTAGATCCTTAAAGAAATTAACCATTCTTCAAAATAGTGCTGAAGTCTTACACACATATTTAACTTCTGGCTGAATTTGTCCCTGCAATCTAGATCCTCACATTAACAGCAAAGGGAGAAGCGTACAGAGACTATTATCATGTTAGTATTTCCCCAGAGGGGTCCATTGCATCAGAGACGACAAAGGAAACAGTTTTATACAGTTAGAGCAACCAGCCCATCGTGCTCCCAACTCCCCACTGGTGGCCAGAGAGTACAGGCAGCTCATCGGTTCTCAGGGCTGAGTGTTACACTGGCACGTGAGGTGTGTCTAAACTCTTTTCTTTTATTGTCCTCCCTCCGCCCGACTCCCTGGTCTGCAGGAGCTCTCCTTAGCTCTGAGATGTTTGTCATCCTCATGCTCTACCTCTGGCTTGGGATCGGACTGGCCTGCGCTGGGTTCTGCTGCCACCAGATGCTGCTGATCCTGCGTGGGCAGACGCGGTACCAGTTGCGGAAAGGGATGGTGGTAAGAGCCCGGCCCTGGAGAGAGAACCTTCAAGAGGTCTTTGGAAAGAGGTGGCTGCTAGGACTTCTCATCCCTGTGCTGAATGTGGGAAGTGACTACCGTAGGCAGAAAGAGAAATAAAATCCCCAGGCGCGTATGTGCATCCCATGTATACAACACCTCCCCTGTTCTCCCCCACTGTCTCCTGGATCACTAAAGAGCTGGGCTAATCCATTTCTCAGGACTGCAGCCTCTGTGGGAGGAAAGGACTGGCTACCAAACAGAATAAATTTAGCATATTAACAAGGACATCACAAACCATGTAGATGGAAAGATACTGCAGCTTAGTAGTCACATCACGGCACCTGCATACATGGCAACAGTCTTTGAACGAGCAGAAAAATTAGTCAGACCCTCTCGTGGCTTCCTACCCGACTCCTCCAGCCCCCAGCCCCCATTAGCCACCCTATATGGTCCCTAACGAACTGCAGCAGCAGCTTTCAGAGAGCCTGGGCTGTTGTGTACAATGCAAAAACAGTGTCCATTCCTCGGGAGGGTTTTGCAGGGTGCCTTTTTGGCTCTTATATACTTGAGGTAACTTCACAGTACTGAGAGGCCTTTAATGACAGAACTGCAATGCAATCAAGCTGCCCTGGCAGCAGGCTATGCACATGGCTAAGGCAGCAGGTAAACCTTCTCTCCACAGGCTAGAAAATCAGGAAGAAAACAGAGACTCAGAATTTCCCGTTTCTGTTCTTGATCTGCTCCCTATGTCAGTACTGCAGCTCTGCTACTTATTTTTAGCAGTCCTCTTCCCAATGACACAGTCCAGGCAAAGCTGCCCTTCTGACAGAGAGCAGCAAGCAGATAAATCACGATCAGACAGAGGCACAAGGAGAGAAAACCACAGAGGTGAATGCAAAGGCTGCGTCTGAGAAGCGGTGCAATGAGGCAGGCTATGTGTGTCTGTGTAAGAGAGAGAAAGGGAAGTGTGGACACGCAGCGAGCTGTCAGGAGGGTGCCAAGAGCCCAGCTGATGCGTCTGAGCCCACTGCACTCTCGCAGGGGGCACCTACACCATTAGTGCTGTGAAGAGTTCAAAATCCCAGAAGACAGGGAGGTTTTCCAGCTGGTCAGGACGCTTCACTTTGCACTAAAACAAACGAAAAAATGTTTACCTCGTACATCCCTGCCACACCACATTTATAGTCTCTCCAGGGCAATTCCCTCTCGCATTTCTGCAGAGGGGTAAATTCATCCATGTTATAACTCCATTAAGGAGGTTAATGGAATTACTACAGGGATTAATCAGCCTAATGTGTCAGTTGTTTTCTAGCTGCAGCAAGAGCTCATGAGATCAGTGCTGAGATCCTATGCTAATAGGTGCTTTAAGAAAGGATACCGTGACATCTTTACCAGGATCATAGCACTGGATTCCCCAGCAGCTGCAACAAGAAGCCTCCGTTCTGGCAAACTGCATCAGCTGATGTAGGCTGGATACAAATCCATTGCTTCTCTTTGATAAGCTGGGGAGTATGCTGACAAGCCACAAAAAATGTTATTTCTTCCTCAGAAATGCTCTCAGTGCATCCCAGGTAGAGGGATGCACCTGCTTTCATCCTTGCGTTTCTCATGAGCCAGAACAGAGGCACTTATTGATACAGGCTTTGTAACTGTCCTTCACCACTTGACACATGTATATACGTTTGAATCAATAACAAAGTCTATTGTGATGAGCAGAGTAACCATGAAAATATACTGGAAAAACCCTTAGCTGGATAATTAGAACACGTGGGCTATATGTCCTTCCACACTGTGTGCGTTCGCATGAACCCACAGCTGTTTCCATGTGTAATACACTGTATTTTCACTAACAGTGAACAATAAAAAGTGTTCTGATTTTTTCCATGAGCTGTATTGTGCTTTTTGACAGTTCATTAGCTGTCTCTGTACATTCGTTACAGCATAGACACAGAGACGTTGAAGGAAAAAGTTGGGATTTGTTTACTGGCCTTGCCAATAATTCATCATATGATTTTGGACAAGTCCTTTCGCCCTTCCTACTTTAATGTAATGACCAATCTAAAAATGCATCTGATAACCAACTTGCAAACCCATTCTAATTTCTATTTATAAATTACACTATCAACCTCAACTGAAAGCTACAGGAAAATTAAGTTATTATCATGGCCCACAAACAGCACCTCAGTGTAAATTATTCCTTACTGGCATGATGGCATCAAGGTGAGCAGACAGTCACCTTGTCGCTGGAACCAGATCCAGTGCCTTGTGGCTTACACTTCACCTTGGAAGGATTCCCAGGATTACTCTTATTCCACAGACTGGTTGATCCAACTTCTTTTTCGTACATTTCTAAAGGCAACTGCCTTCCAACATTTCAGCCAGCAGCTTCCTCATGTCGGCAGAAATTATAGTTTGACACCTTCGCCCTCAGCTTTTGGCATTTGATTGACACTGCAGTCTTGGGCAGCCCGTGGCACTCGGTGCCTGCTGCCACGCTGCCTCCATCTGTGAGCTCTGCGGGGCCGCACACTGAGAAGGTCACAGCCAACTCAGAGTTTTGGTGGGTTCCTCTGCCAGGACAGTCCCCACACAACAGAACAGGATTAGTTGTCCATGAAACCTGTTGTCTCTTCACACCAGGGTTGGATCGCATCTGGCCTCTGTGTCAGGGACACAGCCATCTGCCCTCACCGCCAAGTCTCGGTCCTTGCTGAAGCACAGAGAGATCCCAGTCTGGGCAACTGCAGCACAGTTCCTCACAATTATTCTTTCTGTCAGACACCAGCGTTCCTGGCCGTAATTCGATGCATCTCCATTTTATGCAGCTAAACAGTTCCTCTGCAGCAAATTATTGGATTTCAGCAGTAGTGGTGGGACTTTCAGATGTATACAGCCTTTACAGTTATGATCCTCTGGGATGAAAAGAGCTACAAAAGTGTAACATTACAGTGACCCTGTATATTGGCTTATTTCTCTGCTCATTCCCAAGTGCGTGGACTGCCCTCTGTGGGGTAGAGTAGTGGTTCTGCAGGAACAGTTGAGAGTAGCTCTTTAATTATCCAGCGGCGCTGACATCCATTCTTTGCCATACCTGTGCATCCACTTATAGAAATCCTTGGCAAGAAAATGCAACAGGGTGCAACAACTGTGAACAGAACCTTTGATCTTTGATACGATTTAGTAAATGAAGGCTGAGCTCAACAGCAATGTCACAAATTCTAAATCTGTTCAATAGCTCTAAAATTTTGCAAAGATAAATAATTCCCGTTTTCTGTGCTTAGAGAGCACTTATTATTTGTGTTTTATTAAATAGCAGCTGCAATAGCAAATATATTTTGGGACATGATTTCCTGTTACAATGTCTAAATACTTATAAAAGTCTAAAAAAAAGAAATAGGGCTTCTTTGGCTTTGGAAAAGCAGAAGAGCATCATTTCTTCTCTTATAATGGTAGTGGCTGAAGTAAAAGCTCCCTGTTGCTTAAGACTGTTCTGCTTGCACAGAAACCATAGACTTTTACTTAGTGGCTTGTCTATTTTAAGTGTGGCTACCTGAAGAAACAGTGTCATCTCTAAGGTCTCAGAAGTCTTTGCGATGACAGTGTAGAGTAAATTAGGGGATGCAACTGTGAAGTAAATCAGAAGTCTCTTCTGTATACTAAGAATCTCATGCAAAATAAGTAGATGGTTTTCCTCTTCATGCTACACAACTGAGCAGTCCTCAAAGCCTGCATGCATAAGATCTTCACTGAATATCCTCAGAGGATACAGAGTTAAAATACGAAGAGTCTCAAGTAATAAGGCAAAGGGAACATGTGAGAAAAGATGAGGTGAAACAGCAGTTATCTTGTTTAAGAAACAGCCAGCTCAAGGGAGATGATCACAGTCTAAAAATACTTGCAAGAAGACAGAATAAATGAATGAGGAGACTCATTAACTGTAAGGAGATAGCTGAAGGAGAACGGTCAGTCCTGGACTGAGAGAAAGAAAAGCCGAGGTCAGAGCTTAGGGCATCTATCTTTAAAACGTCAGAAGAGAGCAATCAGAGAAAGTGGCCCCAGTGAGAGCAGAAGTGATTTGACATTGGTAGGGATGATGCACTGAGCCATCAGGTGGTAGGAGGTACGAAAACAGAATTCTAGTTATCTTCATTGATTGTTGACTGAATGGACACAAAGAAAGCCCAGACCGAGAAAACTCATTGCTATTAATTTTCTGCACAAAAAACCTCAAAGCCTCAGCAGAGCCAAAAGGTTTTTTCTCTCTTGAACAGCAAATGATGTTATAAGTAGGAGGTGCATGGGTAGAAGTCATAAGTAGCAAGAGCAGAGTCTGGACAGTTCTCTTCAAGTTATTTAAAGACTAGCCAGAACTATCCTGGTTGGAGTAAAGCAATGACCTACTTATTCAATATAAATAAATAAAAGGAGAAGAAAATTTAAAGCAGATGAGTCTCTGTGCCTTGCTAGATATTTAAATCAACACAAACTCGATGCCAGACAACTTACGCTAGTGAACAGTAAGATGTTCTCTAATAAATACATGTGGGTTCTCTGCTTTTCCAGCTCTTTTCCAGAAAGCCAGGGGAATAAAGTGACCTTGAAGACTACACCAAAAGTCAGCAAATATGGACCAATAACTGCTTCAGTCCTCTTATGGAGCCATCCAGCCAGCAGCCTTGTCTTCATTACACCAAAGAGGTTTTAGCATTTGTTGTCCTACTGAATCTAACTGGCAAGTGATGTCAGTGCTCAGGCAAGCCAGTCCCATGTCCCTTAAGGCTTTTAGAGCCATTATCTTCCGGTCTCCCAGATGCTGACAAATAAAAATCGCAAGTTCTCAAGTACCAGTGTCGCACACTGTTGGCACAGTGCCCCATTTAACATCTTGGCAGACACCTTAATAGTAGTTCCAGAATTGCTATAAATTAAAAATAAATGCAACATGTTGATCAGTTTACTTCAAAGGAGGCAAAGCAGTGGATGGCAATATCAAGCTCTGCATGTGAAAGAGAAGGCTCACCATGTGATCAACAGGGATGGGAAAGTTTTGTCTGTCTGCTAATGATTTTCTAAACACTGCTGTTAATCTACCTTGATCTTGAACAGTTATCAACTTGAGTTTCCTGTGATTACTGTATATCCATCAGCTTAGGGGAATGCACAACCTCTGGCATGCTTTTCAGCTGTTTCGCTCAGTCTATCTTTACCACAAATCCTTCCCAGATTCACATTATTATCACACCTGACTGGAAAATTTCCATTAGATGTCAGGTCAGTCTTTCAGCTGCTTGTGTTGTATAAGAAGAGATGAAAACATGAATGTACGTATCATCAGACTGCTGAAAATATGATAGATTGGTTTGCCATTGCTATACTTTTAAGAATCTTCCATATTCACTGAGCGATGGGGTTAACACAGTGGACCCATATGAGAGTGCCCTAGGAGTTAACAAGCAACTGTTGAATGCAGCCTTGTCACAGAGGCTGTTATCAAGGAAAGATGTTATTATCTGGAACTGCCTGAAACCACAGATGAGCTTTATGGTCAGTGACGGAAAAACAAGGGACAGATCCAGCATCATCAACCAGGACTCATAATGGTTCATGATTGCTGGGAGGAAACTGTTGACCAGTAGAACATAAGCAATCTTTGTAGGTCTAAACACAAACAGCCAAAGCCAAACAGGTCCACAAAGACCAGATGCTATGAAAGCTGCTTTGAGAAAAAACTTCAAAATAGCATTACCTAAAAGAGAAAGTGTTTCACTAGTAAGAACTACCAAGAACCTAATTCTAAGATCAATGTTTTGAGCAATGGAAGATCCTTCAAGACTTGGAGAACCTGTCCCCCTACTAACAACTTTCAAGTATCAGTTTTTTATTAATCTCCACTGGGTTTGATATTTAAGGCTGTCACTGGATCTTCTCCCAAAACATCCAGTGCTAAATTAAATGAGTGCTTTATACAACACTGAAGAACATCACAGGTCCTCCCAGTAGCATGTATTGATAATATGATTTTCTTCTCCAGGGGACACCTGTAACACTCAGTGGGATGGATTTGTCTGAGAAAATTGTGATTAGTCAAGCAGTTTATTACACTAAACAAAACTTGGGATTTCGGAAGTGGTATTGTCAAGGCAAAGAATTTTTCCTCTTTTTTTCAAGGTACAGTATAGAGTATAAAAAAATCTTTGGGACCCATCTGTCCATGTCTCTAAACTAGTATGCACCAGACTGCAATTTTATGAGTGTTCTAGCTCTCTTCCCTTATACTTACATTGTCACTAACTATCCAAGAAAATAAGGGAATTTGTCAACATAAAGCCATGAAAGAAGGCACAGGGAAATAGACTGACTGCAGAAACCAAAAGATGGCAACAAAGTTCTACTAAGCCATCAGCAATATAGTTCATGCAGTTCTAAAATTTCCTTTAAAGCCCCTGGAAACAAAACTCCAAAAAACTCGTAATATTTTTCATGCCAGGAGGAAAGCTGAAATTTCAAATCAAACTGTAAGACCCAGTTTCTGTCTCCCAGAACTAGAGTGTTTTCCAGGCGTATGAATTCAGCCCACCATCTCCTTAGACCACTCCATTGCTTCAGGGTAGTCAGGCGTTTCAGAAATTTGTTTGTACAACCAATGCAGGTGGCAGGCACAGTCAGCCTGGGCAGAGCCAATGTCCTGCAGCAAGAGATGCCATCAGCTCAGAAAGAAATGTTGCTATCCAGGCTGTCAACAACATGGTAAAAGCCCTTAGCTTAGGCAAGGATTTTTCATGTAACACTGAAGCTTTCTATCAGATCCAGGATTGAGGTAGAAGAAATTCTGTAATCAGGCTGGAGGCAAACACCACATCTCTCCCCTTGACAATCTCTTTTTGTCTTTGTGTAATGATTACTCCCTATGAACTAATTTGGCCAAAACTTGCCCAGCATCATCCAATCACATATTAGCATCTTCTGGGAAAGGATGAATTTCAGAGGGGCTCATTATGATATGTATTATGTTGATGGGAAAAGAGTGGGAAAACCTGAAATACGTGAAGGAGGGAGCCAGCCCAGCCTACAAATTATAGCATGATGGACAAACTCGATATGAGCCTGCAGAATAAGATGGCAGCATTTCAGACTGCATATGAAGATGAACTTGAAGCAAAAAAAAAAAGCCCAATAAACCTTTTCCATGGTGCTCTAATGCAAAAAAGACATGGAATATTATATTCAGCTTTGCCTTCATTAGTCAAACCAGATGAAGTTCACAGAAAAGCCATAAATGATTAAGAAGCTGAGAAATGGATTTGTAAGAGGAAAAATGGTTATATTTGCCCAGCTTGGGTAACTGCAGCCAACGTGGATGTAAGGAAAATGTGGAAACCATCCATGTATTTTGGAGAGTGGGAGAAATAATTCTTCTTGGATAAACAAGCATCAACTAGAAGCAGAGTTCAATTTAAGAAAAGGAAACGACATATTAACATTTCAGGAAATACTTCCAAACAGCAGTTCTTCCACTGTCAGCCTTTAGAATAAGCTTAGGTTGGAGAATCTGAAATTTTCACATCTACAGAGTTACAGAGCTGAACAGGGTGAAACACAGTGAATAGGGAACTGTCTGCTGTTGCTGGAAAACAGCAGGGAAAAATAAACCAGAGAAGCTTCCTCTTTTTACCTAGGCAGTTGCTCAAGCTTAAGCCAAAAGGAGCTTCATACTGATCATATTCACCCGGGATTTGTTTATATTATCATGACCCTTTCTATTTTGCATTGCACTTCTTGCTATATCAGCTCGGTTCAAAAATATTTATTAGTACCAGTGCCTTATTCAGTAAAAGTAACATGAAATACAAATAGTTGTACAAATAAAGTAATTTGGTATGACAATATGTGTTGAAAGAAGCACAAACCAGTGTTTCGGTCTTCTCTTTATAAGCATGGGATTAGAGCATGTATTCCCACATTGCTTCTGTTTGTAAATGCTACAGCAATGCTTGACAGATGGCAGAGAACTTCACAATTTTACATCCCTAAAGTAGTTTCCTGTTCAATGATGAGTTATGATGATATTTCTCAGCATTTCAATAAGAATAAGAGATACCCAAACCACTTATGTCTTTACCCTCTTTTATACTTTTAAGTACTGCTAGAATGACCACTCTGTGTGTATGTAAACTGAAGAAAACATATTTATGTTTCTATTTTTTTTTTTAACCTTGAAATTAACAGTTAGGTATGTTAACTTCCCATAACATTGGGATAAACATTGCCAATTAAGAACTTCTGGAAATGTCAGGACCCTTAAATAGAGCAGCTACATAAATATATGCAAACTGAGATGTCATAAATAAATTTAAGATCGCTCTTGAATTCTTACATAATTTTATTTTCACCAGTTCTTTCTTTTTCTTCTTTACTCTTCCTCCATATCTCTCTCCTTCCAAATTTAATACAGGGAAACTTTTTTGATAAAACATAGTAGGTCATATAGAAAAGATTGACGTGGAAGAATTGGGAGATCTTCATAGTATCTGGGAAATACCAAAGGGGAGAAAGTAGACGTTTCATTAGCTCAGCTATTATTATTTATTAATCAACTAGAATGAACTTTTATACTTGTTTGATAAAATTTACTTACTGGAACCCCAGTGGAAATGTATCCAGCACATAATTTAAATTTCCAGCAAAAGCCTAAAATTAAGGCTTACATCTAAGTTGAATTGTTAAGAGGCTCTACAGATTTGCACTCCCCATAGGAAGTCCCAGAGGCATTAGACCCATTACTCTGGTTGTCAGAAGTCTCCATCACAGAAAGTAATCCTTTTGCAGTTAACTAGCCAAATGTCAGGTCTTCTAACAAATGTGAATTTTGAGAGGAATACTCAATCACTTGGGTTATACAGATACAGAAAATAGCAAGACTGTGCCCCTGAAGTTTTTTCAAGGCATACAAAAATTACACTCATTAACACGCTACTACAGATTACAAGCCATCTGAGAGAATTATAAATCTTTATGCTGTCTCTAAAGTCAGTCCTTATAAATCCTGCGTCCTGATCTTTTTCACCTTGGGCTTTGATAAATTCCAGTGTCTCTCCAACAAATTGTGCAAACTATGCAAACACACATAAGCAATCAGGACAGAACCTCCATGGACTAAGAGATAATAATAAAGATACTCAGTCCTACTAGTTGCACAACACTGTAGCTCAGTCGCAGAAAAAAAGATTCGAGCATATTCTTAGCTTCAAGCATAGACATAGCCCCATAACTACAGCTGCACTACTCACACCCTTCATTTTACTCATCTGTTTCTCAGTTCTGTTGGTTAGGCTGCAGTACTCAATGTATACGAGGACTGCCTATTTTTCTGATTTAAAATATTGTAACTTTTATGTAAGAAAATATAACATCTGATAAGTCTGCAGGCTTTTGACCCCAGTTTCACATGTTGTATTGCCACAGTTACATGAACAGGTTTATGTGTTGGGGAGGAAAATTGCATGTGTGGGCATAAATTGATACATGAGTGGGGCAAGGCAGATGTCTGCTTATACCATGAAAGGTTTTTTTTTGTGTCTGCAACACAGCCAGCTAACACTCTCACCATTACCCTAGCCTTATCAGCCTTGAGATATTTACAAAAATTTCCCTGGGTAGGCACAGAAGTAGAAATTTTATGCCTCTAAATTCCTTCCTTTCAGTTTTCCAAATCATAAGGAACCAGTCTCTATATTCACTTGTGGAATCACATTAGGGGAAATTAATCCAGTGAGTATATAGTTTAATTTATTAACATGAACAAAATGTAGGTTAGTATAACCACATAAAAGTTCAGCCTTTAGAAAATCCAGCACCAGAACATGACAGCCCACAGCCATGACTTATAATAAATACCAATACTGCAATTCTTATACAAGTTGCTTAAAGCACTTTATAATAGGGAACAAGTATTGCTTTTCTTATTTTACAGCTGAGAAGATCAAAGTGCCTTCTCTAAGGTGAGACAAGGAACAGAGCCTGGGGCCATCTGAGTTCCAATCATATGTTATTGTTTGAATTATTTCATTCAGCAGTAGCAATGTCGGTGCCAAGTGCATTTGAGCTGGGTGCGACTTGCAGGATTAGAGCCACAGACGTAAGGCCACAGCATACTTTTGGATGGAGGAGAGAGGAGGAGAGAAGAGCAAGCACTCAATTAAAGCAGCAAGTGAGTTCATCTCCACCATCAAGATACATTTCAGCTTATACATCTAGATCAAATGGGAAAAAATAATCTTTGTGGTTAAAAATACAGTGTTCAGATTTTTAAAAAGAAACCTGGAAAACAGGTTTAGGACACTGTGTGTGGATGGCTACCTTAAAATATATTTTCATGCATCTGTGAGAAAAATCCTCTCTAACATTGCTCTTCAGTGTTCTTTTCCTTTCTGTCTTTGTTCTCCTTTACTAACAGCTGCTTGTGGCATTAATTTTGTGGGATTTACTTAATCTTTTTTCACTTTCTTCCCCTCAAATCATGGAGATTTTAGGCGTCAGCCATATGGCGACCAGTTCCTCACTCTTATCTTCCACCTGATGTGACTGTTCAGACTGTGGAAAAGCAATGGAAAATTACAGTGTGTTGAGAACAGTGTATGATTTAAAACAAACATCCTGTCATGCCAAGGAAATCCTGAACATCAACAGCAATCCCTAAAACAAGATCTGAGAGCTGATATTACACATAAATATCACATCTACATCAAGGTGTTTTTTGAGTTAATAAGAAAGAGACCAGGGCAAATTGCAAAAAGAAGGAAAAAGTCCAAAAACATATATTAGACATGTCAGGGCTAATGGTACTTGTTGGACATTAAGTGTGAACATAATTGCCAATATCAATTTCATGCTCTTATGCGTGCTCAGGTTAGAGCAGTTCTGACCTGGAGCTTGGGTGCCATGGAAATGTATGAGAAGAGTCCGAGAAGAATTGAGTGTTACTATATTTGCTATATTTAGTCACATTTATATCTTAAAGGGACTTAAAATGGATGCCATAGCCCATCTATTGAAAAATTATGTGCTAAGGACTGATCTTGCATCAGAACAGGGTGTGATAAGTTACGAAAGCATGCCCAAAGTTAAGCTAAGGTGTGGAGAACAATGGGGTGTTATCCTCCCTTCCCCATACTCATGTGAGATGCAGGCAGTGGCCTGTTACTGTTATTGTCCTTAATTTTTAAGAGGTAATAGTGGATCTTTGCAGGGCCACCGTGTGTTTGGCTGCTACTGAACCAACTGCCAGAGCAGTGAGATGAAGCAATCATGTGGGTACTCCCCTAAGGTGTTCACCCATGGATAAACACACATTATAATGATGTGAGAAAGGAAAAGTTATATCAGGGAGTAATCTCACCCCCAGGAATCCATGATTTTTATTTTTTTGGCTTTCATCTGCTTCTACTCAGCCAACTAAGCTCACTGATAAACTAACCCCTTTTTACATCAGATGGCTCTAGTGTCTCAGACTGGTAGGTGTTTAGGTGCTTGAGAAACAGTGGAATTTGAAAAAAACCCCAAGCCTTAGAAACTGCAATAATGCTTCCCGTAAATTTGCTGGCTCCAGGATCAGGCAGAAGCAGTGCATCATTCTGCTTTGCGTAACATCACTGTTTTAATATTTCCTGCAGAAAAAATGAACGGGTACCAATTTTAATGTGCAGGCAAGTTTTATCTTTGCATCCTAGCCTTTCAAAGAAATAGACCCCTTGGCTCTGGCCCTGAGGCATGTGTTCAGACTGCACAGCTTGATTCTGAACTGCTAGAAACTAGTCAGGGCCACTGGTGTATCTGTGCACTAACATCACACTCTGAGAGGCATCGCCTCTCTAACTACAACAGTCTCTACAAAACGCTGCCACTGCAGACCACAAGCACTACAGCAAAAGACCCTCAGTGCAGCTCACTGCTCTGCTCTGTTCCTGTTTGGGCAGGCTGCAGCTACCATTACGCATCTGGAGGTGTTTCAGTATTCAAATTATAACCTTCAAGCTCAGACTTGCCTTCCTTGCACAGTTAGTGTAGAAACAAATCTTTCAGAATTCTTTGTGGCCACTTCGCAAACAACTGGTCAGCAACCCACTTTCAGAGTGTTCTCAGAAAGCATTACCGTGTAAGCATGCTGCAAGCATGGTCAGCGATAGAATGTTGAGCAGTGAGAGCAAATGCTACTTTGATGAAGACTGTCCTTTTCTGACTTCTAAGCATGTTTGGACATGTTGCATAGCATTATCATTTGCATTGGAGACAATACTTAGCAAGAGTACAAAACAATAAGCGTTGTTAACATTCAGTCTGGGTAAAACAGCTTTCCTACTGTCTATTCGTGTTTCACACTTTCCACACAAAACACTGCTCATCTCACAGAATAGTAATTGCATTGAACAATGCCTCTGGCAAATGTGGAACAAGGCCTATCTGGTAGAGTGACATTTTGTACCAGTCAAAACCCTTAATTTTTTTTTTATGAGAATTTTTACAGATATGGTGAAAAAGTGATATTTGTACTCATTGAGCTAGCAATTTTCTCAGGAGATGTTGTTTCATCCTCACTTACTCAGGAGCTCTCTATTAGTCTCCTCCTCCACTGCAGATGATTGCACAGTTTTGGTTGTCTACGTGGGCTTCTGCTTCTTCAGCATGAGGTGATGGAACCACTCATCAAAGCTGGGGTCCTGTTTCCTGTACAGGCAACCCAAAACAACCCTGGAGAAGGGGATGAGGGTAAAGGGAAATACATCTTCTCCCACCCCTACAGTCCAGACTATTTCCATAGTGCTTGAGATTCACTGAAAAATGAATGCTATGACTAATGCCGCAAAACACCAAGCTTCCAGCCAAAATACATTCTCATTTCCAATAAAAACATGGGAGTTTTCCATCGAAAACACATAATTTTTTCAAGCAGTCCTATCTATTGAAAGACAATGAGAATTGGATTTCTTAGTCCTGGTAAATATAAAAAGCCTAAAAAACCCCCATACTAATACTACGGAAAAAACGTTAAAATTGCCTAAGTGGGCATGGTAAGAGACATTCCAGTTCCATTAAACTAACTTAATTAATTTAATCACAATAAGAATGAGAATAAAACAATGAAGAAGTTGATGAAACTCCACTTTTGGCCCTGGAAAGCCCACTTCCTCCATTTCTTAAAATGTGTGATGAAGAAGAAATCTTTATGCTGGCAGCACTCCATTTCAAGATGGAAATTATATTGCTGCAGTGCAGAATGGCATAAGCATTTCACAAAAACTTCTGTTGAGCAATTACAAAATCAGCCAGATGTATTCCTCTCATATCATGACAGCAGCTTGATTTCTACTCCAAAGAGTAATTCAGGACATTTTAAACAACAGTTATTAAACATTTTAAAGTCAGCAAGTCTGAGTAAGTTGTGATTGAAAATGTAACAGGAGCTAACCAAGAAGCAGTCTGGACCATCAATACTATTCTAATGAATTTCAGACCACTAGGAAAGATTTCAGAGGATGGAGGGGATGAACGAATAAATACAGCATTAGCTTTTCAGTGGGTAGGTAGAATGATCTGAATGAACATAGGCTGGACAACTGAGAGAAAATAATGGGATAATCCATAATTTTTGATTTATCAAGGACACAGAAAGCAAAAACTATTGAAATTAATGAAGATTATAAGAAATAGACCTGGTCAAAAAACTCAACTCCTTATTTTGATGAACTAGAATTAAAAACTGTTTGAGGACAAGGCCAACACAAATATTATATTTTTCTGATGGGCATTTAACAGTGCCACATGACACAGACTGAAGCCAGAATTTTACAAAATTAACTGGACAGTGTGAAATGCATTACAACTATGGTTCCGAATTGTATACAGAGATCTGTTAAACATTATCTTCTACTCTTATTTTGAAAACTGTATAAAATTGGTTCTATTTAATATTATTTTTAATAATTGGAATACGACATAAAATTACATTTACAATCTAAAGGTGAAAAGGTTTTGAGGGAGATGCACAGTTAACTAATGTAACTGGTCTCTTACTAAAACCAGCTTGTTTTGTTTTCTGTCTGCAAACCGCCTTCAAAGGAGTGTGGAAACATGCTTAAAGGACAGACATTCAGCAACCGCAGAAGCAACAGGTCCAAGGATGATTTAGACTTCCAATTTGATGCGATGGCCAAGGCTACTCTAAAAATGAGGCAGAGTAGTAGTAGGGAGGGTTGATACTGCACAATTATTTTAGTGATCCTGTTTTGCTATTACTGTTAGTGTTCTAATTAAAAATTAATTTAAATAATTGTAAAGGATCCAAAGAAGAGTGCCGCAGGTGAATAAAGGATTCAAAAGATTTGAGAGCTTAATCAGTTACTTTAACAAAGAAAGCTGAAGAATTACTTGTTCAGTTTGTAAATGCCTACAGTGAAAACAGCAATGTCACAGCATGCACTTCAGTTTAGCAGACAAAAGGCAGAAGATCTGACAGCTGGATACTAGATGACAAATTCAGGCTCAATAAGAGGCACATTTTTAACAGTAAGTAATTACATTTTGAACAATTTGGGTGGATTCTTCATCACTAGGAGCTTTCAAATCAAAGCAGAATGCTTACTCTAAAAACATGCCTTAGTTCAAACAAGAATTTGAGGAAGTCTTAGAAACTGTGCTCTACAAGACAGCAGACTGAGCACATGGTGTTTCCTTCTGCCTTCTCAATCAGATAACACTGGAACAGTTAAGTTTGTCTCATGGACATACCTCAAAGGAGGTACAGATTTTAAAAGGGAAGAGAAGTCTCATGCATTTTGGACACTCTGGACCATGCAACACAGCCGGAGGCTATATGGCTGCATTACAGAACAGCCTGAAAGGAAGCATCACCTAGACACAGCAAGAGTGTTAAATTGTGCAGGTAGGGACCCCACATTTCTGTCCCAGGAATTATGAGAATGAAAGCAGCAACAGCAAACTACATTTCCCCCAGTGGATGCCAGAAATTTCCCATGCCAGCCCAAGCCTGTGGGGGTACTGCTCCTTTCAGGCTGCGTGTCACAAGAAAGAAAAAGACAGATGTAATGCACCCGAAAGAAGCAATTCACCTTTTTCACCTCAGTGAAATAAAGGTGAACAGGCCTGCCATCCTGCAGATAGACTTTACCATGTAAAGAAAAAGCTAGCCACAGGAGACAGAGACCTGAAAAGTTCCTGCTTGAATTGTACCCATACCTTTCACAAATACAAAATTTGCAAACATTGAGTTTCCAGGCTCAGGGAATGAAATTACTTCACTTGACGGCACTGCTTTTTGGATATAAAGTAATGAGACTCAACTTGTTGCCTTCTCTAGTGCCAAGTAAGAACTCTAACCAGAATCTCCTCTACCTTAGGACAGGACCTCATGCCACAAGGCTGCTGGCTGTTCTGGAGATGACTGTCTAGTTCTCACTGTGTCATCTTTGAACAAAGACAAGACCATGTAAGATGGCCACATTTTGAAAAATGTGTTTCACTGAAAAGGTGGTATACAGATTTAGTTGAAAAATGTTCTTCAAGAGAGAATATAATTTTTCACTCAAGTAATTCTTTCAGTAGCCAAGTTCCTCACTTCACAATTTGAAAATTCTGAATACCTGGCTGACAAGATTAAGGAGTTCACCCTGCACAGACGGTGAGCATAATGTACAGTCATCACATGGGAGGTAACAGTTCAGGGATGGAAAATGCCTTCCAGGTTGTTCATGATAGATCTATGGCAATGGTCACCCACAACAATATATATATTTTAGTGTTCTGTTCAGCCAACTTTTACTCATACTCCTCCTAGAGACCCTTTAATTTATACATACTGTTAAAGCTCACATGACTGTCTTCAGAGAGATATATCATAGTATCACTTCTGTATCTGCACTTTCCCACACGGGCAACATGTTGTTGTGGAGCTGTAGGTAAAGCATGTTTGGAACCAAGGACTTTGCAGTTTAACAGCATTAAAATAATCCACAAACTTTTCAAGTATGTACTTTATTTCATTCATATTTCACAGTCTGTTTCTGTAGAGTTTTAGCAAAAAGGTCATGTTCTACAACAGAGTTCTTAGGCTACTGTATTCAGAGCTGGCAATGGACGTCAAAAGTACAGAAAATGTTTACATTCCAACTAGAGCAGTAGAATTTCAAAAATACACAGTAGAAGTAATAAAAAATACCAACTTTTTAAAAACTTAATAGAAAACCAGCAGCTGACCCATCAAGCTACCCTGCCTGCTACTTGTCAGCAGCAACTGAAGCCCCAGCAGGCCATCTGATTGACTTTTTAGACTGAGACAGCTGCCTTCAGCTAACTTGTTAATGCAAAGTCTTGCTGCTACAAAGGTTAAAAAAAAAAATAAAAAAAATCTGTAAGTTCATTGCTTACAGGTTTCCAATCAGAGAGGCTAATATTTCCACTCAAATCCACTGGAACACTTCCAGATCCTGCCCAGAATCAGGACCTATTCTGGTCCTGATGTAGTGAACTAGTTTTCTTGACACAATTCCAACCTAACCTATTTTATTAAATTGCAACCAAGAAAGGAAAGCCCTTATTGTTTAAAGGCTTAGCAGGGCTTCTAGGAATAAAGGCAGCTAAGAGAAATTGAACAGAATGGTACTTGATGATGTATATATCACTAGGGGCCTTCAACATCCTTTTTTTACAGATGTTGCATCAAGATTTGCAGTTACCTAGGGATATGTTTCCTAAGGGGCCCCAGATTTACATATAATAGTTTCAGAGTGGATTTTTCTAGTTCAGCAAATACTATTTAAATCTGGACTGATGCCCAGTAGGAGATCTCTAACCAGCTGCTGGACTTTATTCACAGATTTATTGAATATATATTTATACAAATTACACCAGCTGAAAGGCCAATCACCTATAAGAACACCCACTTCAGCCCATCCTCAGTGCTGTCAGGGGAAAAAATGCATGTGGTACTGTGTGGACAATGAGAGCTTTCTATCAGCTAGAGTCTCCCTAAGTCAGAGGGTATTATCCTGCAAGGCTGATTTTTCCTTCCTTTTACTTTGCCAGAGCAGTTGAAATAGGACAGAGAAGAGGTCACTGGTAGACCCACTTTTTCTTGTCTCAAACACTAGGATTGGACTTTTTTTTTTTTCTGACTTCCTTTCATCTCTAGATAGCCTGAGTCCATGATCTTGCTTTCTAGGACAATCACTTCCTAAAATACATATATATTCTGAACTTCAAATTCTTCTCTCTATTTGATGGATAGAATAAGAATTTTACGAAGAGTAGGAAAGATATCCTATGCATTTTCTCACACCTCACCTTCTAGGCCTATTACAGGTAACAGATCAATGGAACGCCTCCTCTCCTTCCTGTAAGATCATAAGAAACAAACTTATCTTTTGGGATTCTTTCACAAATGGCCTAAGGTACTATCACATGCATCCTGCCAAATGTCATTCAGCACAGATACAACTGATTCCAAAAGAGCTAGACTGGACATTATTACATGGTACTATGCTGCCTTCCTGCCATCTGGGTTTGCTGACTGAGTGTCGATATTGCTGTGCTGCACATTATGAGACATCCTAGTATGCACAACTACAGCAGGTACATTTAAAAAAAAACATGACAGAACATAGTCTATGAATACTTTTCTTTTAATCAATTCCCACGTATTGCACTAGTCTTCAGCAAGTGGGCAGGATACCATGAAAGGCATGGCTATTAGTTTGCTACAGCTCCACTACAGTGCATTCTGCCATGAAATTTCACTCTAGGCCTATGGCTAGTGGAAGCATGACTTGCATTTCTCCTCTTTGTGAGACATGTACAGCATTTCTTTCTATCAGTCTAAAGGGGGAAACCCCTTAAAAGAGAGAAGCCCCTTAACAATTTCTCTAATGCACATATTTGAGGAAGACTACAAAAGCACTCTCCACAGTCTTCTGCAATATTGATTCCCAGAGGCACCAGAAAATGAAAAGGGTCTAGTCACAAATTAGCAAGACATCCACTCTAATTTTAAGTTTCTTTTTTTAAGAATCTGAAACAGATGACAGAAGTGATCAAAGCATCAAAATACCCAGTCGCCTAGACTGCACAATTTTTTAAAAACATTGTCACGCAGAAAGGAACATACCATAAACAATCCAGATTCCTTAACGTTCTTAGACAAAGCTATTCTTAGTTCTCTACATAGACTGCCTCTGAAAAAAAACCTTCAGATTGGACGGAGTGACATAGTTAAGTGTCTAGGTAAACTGAAATGAAATAAATGTCTGTAGAACAGCTTTTGTAACATGAGTACTGTGGATCTCTACTAGTAAGGCCTAATATCTTATGCACACAGTGGTGTGAACTATATTTCAAGGCAAGCAGGCTAGGAATGATATAAATTTACGTGGAAGAAAAATGTTTTGGCTTTTTTTGTTGCTTTTTTTTCTTTTTAAGTTAAAACTCAGGTAGATAAAACTTTTAGGGAGATTATCCAAGCTGATGTTTCTTCTTTTTTTTCTCCTTTCCCTCTTCCCCTTCTTCTCCAGGTGCATTCATCTGATTTCCATAAATAAAAAAGGAAGGGAAAGGGAATGGGAGAAGGACTTGTTTCATCACAGGCCATTATGCCCCTTTCCTTTAACTGCTCTGCTCTTTTTTTATACTTAGCAATCAGATTTCACAGAAAAAAAGGAGTTCAGGTTTGCACACTAAAGATATACATATCAAATAATAAGCAACTAGTCTTGCCAAATTAATCCTGGTGAATATCTTCCTTGTACTGTTGTAAAAAGAAGTCACCGCATTCTTTAATAACAACGTGTAATCTGTTAGCTACTGAGAAAATCCAAAGCCACTTGCCTTGTACCCTTGTTAGCCATAAATAAATATGGCTTTGGAAGAAACACTTCCAGTGCAAGCCATGTCATTTTCTTTCACTCAACTGTACAGATCAGAATCAAAAGTATACTCATCAAAACATGGAATTTCACTTGAGTCCTAAGACACTCATTACTTTGACCAAAGTCTGCAATTAATATAGAATGCTGTTTCAGCACAAGCAGATCTCCACTAATTCAAACACGTTAAAATCACAAAGCAAGAATCTCTGCTACAATGAAGGACAGCAACAGCCTAAAGATAACCATCCCACCAACCTAAGTTTCCTCTCCTCACACCAACTCCCTTTATCTACTTGCAGCTGATAATGGCCCGATATCGTGGCCTGTTCTGCTGTTCCATTCTCAGAACTGACTATCTGAAGATGGGAATAGGAAGATGCTTGCTTGCAGAATACTGCAAACGACTGTCTTTTCACTGCAGGAATGGGAACATGCCAGCAGAGCACATCCAAGCTTCTCGAGTCCAAGGAAGTACACAGAGTTAGCATGGAGTTCAAGGTCACACTGAAGTAGTAAGGACCCATTCTGTCAAGACTCCACCACGCTATTCCAGTCCCACAACTGGCTCTGAAGACAAGTTGTTAATGGCATGCCACTTCACAAGTCCTGGACTCAGAAAATGCTCAAGTAAAAGCTTGAGACAAGAAATAGGAGGCACAGAAATAACTTGACCAACAGCTATGTACCTTTTTACTACATGCTGGGATAAATGGACTCTTCAAGGTTGCTATCAGCTTTATCAGATCCTGTTAGAGATGCTTCTAGCTCTGCCCATGACTGTGGAGCATTGTTCTGTATTGCCTCTATGAAAAGCTGCGTTTGGTGCTTCAGCCGGTCCAGCTCAGCCTGAGTCACCTGGTTCTGATGAATGAGCTCCTTGGTTTTTAAAGTGATCTCCAGCAATCCCGACCTGCGTAGCACAACGAGTGTATTCTGAAAGCGCCTGCACTTGCTTTGCTGTTGCAAGAGCAGCTCAGGGGTAGTACAAATCTCTTCTGGTATCAATGGGGGGTTCCACACTGCAGACTGCATCGTAGCCTGTGCTGCACTCTCACTCTCATGAGGGGCGCACTTTGTTGTCTGCAGAGTTCCAAAAGGCAAAAGGGGAGTCAAACCTGGCACTTTTTGAGCGTCACTGGAAACACGATGAACAGCAGGAAGAGCTGACAGTTTTTCACTTGTCACCAGAGTTGAAGAACTTTGCTGGTTAGAATCCTGAGGGGTCTTAAAGCTAACTGGTAGGTGAGCAAAAGGACTAGTAGGCAATCCTGTGCTTCTGGATACAGGAGAAGTCTCCATCTTGGGTGCTTCTGTGCAGAGTCGTTTATGGCAAGTGGTCTCCTGACGTTCTTCTAGATCAAAGGAGTGATCTCTTTTGCAGGGCTGTGGTGCTATTTTGGGATAAGAATTCAGGATGGGCAGGTAATTAGTGGAGTCATTTCTCTTTTTCCCAACAAGGTGAGGGTGAGCAGGAGGTGGGATTGATGGACGAAGAAACAGTAGCTGTGGCTGAGCTGGAATCACTTCAAAGGATGGCTGCACAGTCCAAGACTGGAGCTGTGATGAACTCCCCTGAGAAGCACAAACGGGGAAAAAACAGAAGTCTTACAACAATATTACAGAAGCAGATAAAAAAACCTTAGATGAAACAGGTGGACTGTGCCATTTCTCCGTATTTGATATACACTGTCCACTTAATACATTCTGAACAGTTTTCCATCCAACTCATCCTTCTCTTTCTCCAACAACAGAGCACAGCACCAGAATCAAAGCTGAAATCCATAATCCTTTTAGTATGGAACAGAAGACACATTTAAAAACAATTCAGTCTGAATTTATACATGCTTTACTAAATGAGGATTATAGTGCATGTTTATATTGTACAACGCTCATGTAAAAGTTTGACCCAGACTTGGGAGTTGAACAAGAAGTGTACAGAAAAGTTGAAAAATAACTAAGCATTGTGGTTATGAAATACTTAAAGAGTCAAAGAAAGATTGCACAGACATTTTAGGAACAATTCAGACTCATCTTTGTCAAAAGGCAGCAACTCTAATCTTGTCAATTCTATTATAATAGCAAGCTTTTGAAATGGTTATTTAAACTGCTGACAGCTGTTCAGAAGTCTTGCAATCTTAAGTACAACGCACAGGTTCAATAAATTTAAAACCATGAAGTAGAAAAAAAATGCTCAATATCAGACAATGCAAGGGGAAAAGCCTGTTGGAAGCCCAGAGCAGCTTCACTCCATACCTCTGGTGAAATGGTGCACATTGATAAACCTTAAAAGCATTATATTTTAATAAAAACGAAGCTTTTACTCCTCCCTAGAAGCCATATTCTACAATATACGGGAATACATCCATTTTTACAAGACATTACCTCTTCCTCTTCCAAAACATTACTATGGATCTTCATGAGATCTCTGGGCCAAAAAGCATGCCTGCTTTTTTGCAAACACATCAAATGGTCTGGTAAAAGACACTATTTCTTTCTGAAACAAAAATCTCACTTCTTAATGTATTTAAGCCATCACCATTACAATTATACTAATACCATATACTGTCAGCTGCTTTTCCCATTCCTTATAACTTGGAACACTACTGGCAGGCCTGCTGAAGGGACAGTTTTTAGCGATTTATTTTTATTATTTTTGGTACTATACTGAGTAATCTTAAATCCATCTCCTTTCCCCCAGTCTCATAAGATTTTAACTGGCAAATGCTAACATGCTTTGCTGAAGTCCATTTCCCCAGTAAAGGACTTGAACTCGTCAAAACTGGGTATTACCCACGGATTAGGACACTGAGACTTGGAGATGAGATTCAATTACCTGCTTTGACAAAGAATTTGTTTGTTTCAGTGGGCAAGGTGCTTATGCAATAGGCGTACAGAACAACTACCTGTAAAAAATTAATATTACTACCTTATCACAGAAGAAAGGACAAGCACATTCAAAAGAAAAGTACCTGGAGATGTTAGAATTGAGGAAGTACATAAATAGCATTGTTATATATATTACATACACATATAGAGGACAGAACACGCAGCCTTAAGGAGCAAGGTTTTAGGGTCAGAAGTTGTCATTTATTGCACAATTGCACAGTATCCAGCAGACCCCCAAAATCACCGAGGCTAAAAGAGCTGTGGCAACTGTTTATCTTGTTGTTGTTTTTTCCTGTTTCTGTTATCTACTTTCTTCTCCTTTCCACTCATGTTGCATTCTGCCCTTGTTCTCCTACCCAAAATCTCAGTTTTAGTAGGAAGGACTTTTTTTTTTTTTTTTTACTAATTCCGCAAAGTGGTTTGGTTTTTTTAAATGAAAGCTAACATCCTGTAGGTATCAGTGTCACTTGTCTAAAAAGCCTTCCTACTTACTAAGGACTTTTACAAGACTTACAGAAACCTTGCCACAAGCAGTATTCTCTGCTTTTTTTTTTTTCAGTAACATTATTGTTAGCTGTTTACACTCTGAAATTGGGACAGCAGGTAACCATCACTATGCAGGATCACACTGGTTCCAAGACAGAAGGATGACGTTGATTGAAATTGAAACTGGAACAAATAAACAGCAGTAACTGGATGCTACTTTTTTTTTTTTTCTAGTCCCGCGAGCCCAACTGAGGGCTGTGTTGAAAAGACCATTGTAAAAAATAATCACCATGACTATCTCAGATAACTAGGCGTAATGGAAAGAGGCAGAAAGACACTTTATTATTATTCTGACCTACACTTGTTGCTATTGCTTATCACAGTAAACATTTTTCAATTTAACATTATTGTCCTTAACCATACATAATTAGACTTAGATGTTACGACGCACTGTTCAAGAGAACCGAGTCTGGTAATTTTATCTACTTCCAACTCCTCCTCCCCAAATTCCCTTTTTGCTACACTACTGTTTTTTTAATTCATTTATATATATTTTATATACATATTTTCTAAAAACATACATATATAAGCTACTTGTTATCAGCTAGTTCTACTAACTGTTCGCAACACAACCTGGAGTTTAACACTAGACCATCACTGCAACCAGTGTTTAATTTTTGAGCTCTGGGCCAAGGCCTATCAACCTTTGTGAAGCTTGTCTACTCCCTACCACATGAAAACTTCAGCATTTGTTTAGATAGTATTTTGTGCACACATCTAGAAACACGACTATAAAATAAAGTTGTTTCTTGAAAAGATAAAGCACAATGCTCAGAGATCAGAACCATCTCCCCCACAAATGCACAATCTGCCAAATACTAACAGAAACGTGTATCTGTGTTAGCGCTGATACACTGTATTTGAATTTAATAGGTTTTGCTTGTTGTTGTAAACAGATACAGTAGAAAAAGAATCAGGTTCTATATTCTTTCCCCCCCTTCTCATTGTAATCTCCGAAGTATTCTAATAAAAACTGCTGAAAAACTTTTGCCCTGATCAGAAAACATGAATGAGTACAAAGCAAGAGGTTTAATAATACAGCAGTATTTTGAACGTGGAGCTCTAACATCTTCTGTTACCACATGAAAGTTAGGAGTCCCATAGATGTGCTGGAGGAACAACAAATACAAGATATTGGAGGTCATAAACAGGGAATGTAATTGTTGCAGTGTGAGCCATCACATGCAATTAAGAGAAACAACTGTAAAAATACCACAGCTAGCTTCAGATACAGATTGAATTTTTTCACTTATTACATTCTGGCTTAATGTCTCCCATTGCACACAAAGCACTTCTAGGACCCAAGAACTAGAAAGCAAAACCCATCATCCTATTTTACTGTCTTTATTGAATTAAAAAGAAAACATCAGCTTTCAAAACAAAAAACACTTTTTTTGTTTGATCATTGAGACTATTTATGTAAAATTCTTAAAGATCTGTTTTGGCAGGATCCCTTTGATCAGCAGATGTACCAGAGTTTCTCCATTTCACATTTTTCCCCTCTTAGTGATTCTACCTGCCCCTCAAAAGAATAAGCTGTCACAACAGGATTTTTCAAGTTACCACTTACTTTCTGGACAGTAAAAAATTAAAAAAAAAACAGTTTAAGAACACGCAATATTTTTCAATGTATTATTTTCTCCCTACCTGCTTAACTAACACATTTTTCATTACGACCATAGGAGAAAGCGCAGGAAAAGAGTTGCTTGTGGTCATTGGGCATTGCCAAGGGCCTTCCTCTGTGTTCCAACACAGCGCATTCAGCACGTCCTCTGAGTCAGTCTGCTCCATAGCACTCGGGCACTCTGAACTTCCATCTGCCAAATATATAATTCAGCTGTTAGTTGTTTCACACGCAGCATGTTTGCTCCCTCCTCTCACTTCTACTATTCTACTTCCTTTCAACTAAGTCACAAAGAACAATAAAGTTTACTTCTGAAATACCAGTAAAATTAGACCTGCTGTGACAGCTGTCAAAGAGTGTTTAACAAAAAAGCTTTACATTTCAGGCCAGTTCTCATGCAGATATTGTCTCCCAAGAAATCTATTCCTTTTTGTTCTTTTCTACTTAGTCTCCAAGGGACACCACCACAAAGACTGCTGCAAAGACTGGCGCAGGAAAGAATTACAGGCTTCAGCATTGCCACAGCCACAGCCTGCGCTGCTGGCATGTTGTATTTTGAAATCTTCTATCTACAAACCCAATAAGGCAGGTATCTCTCACAAAAGTGTTTTTTTTTCTTTTAAAGGCAATCTTTTCACAATTTTGTTGAGTATTAAAATGGCACACCATGTCTACATTTTACTCATGTTAAATCAATTACTCTGTAGTTTATCAGGCTCTACTGACAACCTGCTCAAACTTTAAGAGACGTTACATTGCATAATCCAACAGTTCATTCACCACTGCAAAGAACAAAAAGTAATTTTGCCATCCCCATGTCTAGAGTCTGAAGTCTCAGATTCTTCCATTCATTTATTTATTAGCTGCACTTTAATTTCCATGCCATTCAAATTCACAGGAGGAACTTTATAACTACAGAAAGCATCAAATAAGTTTGACGGTAGGGTGACTGCAGACGCAACCTGTCTTACATACAAAAGCCCCTCCAAGTAATGAGACGCAAACTGTAAGACATTAGTGTCAGGATTGTCAAACTTCACCTATAAAAGCAAAGTCTGAGCAACATAACACAAAAATGGGTAGTGGTTTTCTAAACCTGAATATCCGGAGTCCTTGTCAGATTCAGCTGCCGCCATACTGAAGTGATGGTTCAAGCTCTTCATTTCCGTCACTCTGCCCAATAGTTCCTTGAGGGTCTTAATAGATGACTATTTCGTCTCCATGCTTCCATAGTGCCACAGGCATCTTTTAACACGTTTTCCATTGAGGAACTGCAAAAATAGTTCAGAATAAAAAGGGACTTCGTCTGAGTCTAAGAAAGTCCCATCAGTGTAACACAACAAGGAAGGCCATGTTTGTCCTTACGAAGATCTGGTTATCAAAGATTTGTTGCATCTCTAAGCAATCTGTAGAATTCTACTGACCTCCTAGCTTCACATTTGCTATGTTTACCGCACATTTAGGTTAGCAAAGGTTTGCCAATAAAACCACGGTTTATTCCCTGTAAAACTCTCTAAACAATCCATGTTTAGTATCGCATTACAGAGTAGAAAAGATAGGCAACAATTCTTTGCATCAACTGACATGTTACTTTGTAGTATCTTCTGGACTAAAGTTTTCCATCTGCCTTAGGCTGACTTTTTAAGTTTCAGGAAAGTTTCCGTGATCCAGTCTTTCAGTCCACTGCATCGAATGCAAGAGAATAGTATCATACTAGGCACGGCTGTTGAGTCTTTTAGGGTAGGTTAAAAGATGCCAAAAAAATCTAAGGCATAGGAAGAAAGAAATTATTTGAAGGAGAAATATGGTACAGATATTTTACTTTCTAAAAATTTCTTTATTTTTTACTCCTGCTGTGAATGCCATCAATGAGTCAAAGGTATTCTAGAAGTACTGAAAACATGGATGCAGTTGAAGGGGCAGAATGCACCCGTCTCAGATCCTTTCTTCAGTGTCTGAGCAAGTCAGGAGTAGAGGACACGGATCAGCCAACCTTACTGAATTACTTGAAGTCGAATAATTTCATACTTAGAACTACTAAGCAAAGTACACAGTAGATTAATCTGGAGAGCACAACACTTAAGTACTTTCTAACTCTGTTATTACAAATTCTGTCAGACAAGGTAATAATTCCTTACTGTACACACAAAACTTGGGCAACAGGAACATGATTTGATCTGCTAAAAGTGCAATGCCCAACTCTGTGAAGTTCAGCAACATGGGTAACCAAGATAAAATAGCAGATACAAAGTGTATGGTCATTATCTGTAATTAAATCAATGCCCCTCTGAGTCAAGTGAGATAGTTATGTATCTCTTTTTACACTGCCAGTGAGCTAACTGAAGACTTTCAGAACAGAAATATCTCAAATTATTCAAAGAAGGACACGCAGATAGAGAATTAATGTATTAGGTATGTTTCTCCACCCCCAAAAAGCAAAACAAACTAAAAGCTAAAGGCTATTCATAAACAACCAAGAATTTAAAGTTATTAAGGCCATATGTATCTCACAAAAACTTAGCTATCCCAGGGACTGAATCCCAAAACAAGCCAGCGGTGCTGGGTGAAGCCCCTACAACAAATACAACTGAACCTGCAACGCTGTGGTTTTGTTAATAGAGCCTGTTTCAGTCTCGAAAGTAAAGTAAGTCAGAGAAGAGAAAGTAACGTAAGTGATCAGAAAACATGCTGGGGCTAAAGAAATCCATACTGCTAGAAGTGCAACACATACTATACCTGCAGTGCACTCCTAGGGGAGACATGGCCTTAGAAATTCCCTCTTCTTCCCACACCCAGAATGAGAACACCGGAAGGCTGAAACTAAAAGCTATGAAAATCAGAAAAATGTATAGTTACATTATGGCCTCCCATGCTATATACTTGTCATAACCTTCAGCTGCTTCCTGAGGGTAAGCACATTCTAGTAAGACAGCGCAAAGTTTCTGCTTCTCCTAAAGAAGGTAGTTAAGAGTCTGGCTAACAGAAAAATGACAGGATTAAGTGCAGAAATTATGTCTAATACTATTTGTAGAAATTATTTTCCTATAAAGCAGTCCTTTGAAGTTGTGTCTCATGTTAGAGCTGTATATTTAAATTACACAAGTCCGCATCATAGTCAGGACAACAGTCTGTTAATGGCAGTATCCAGTGCAAGCTACTTCAAATGACATTGCAGCAAATATTCTGGAATAATCTACCTTGAAAGGCAAGCTTCTTCTTAAGGTCCTGACAACTGTCTGTTAGAATTCTGCTCCAAGATCTCAAGCCTTGGCACCTCCAGTGATGAATTCTGTACATTAGATAAGAGTGCTGAGATGGTAAGGTGATTGTCTATACAACTACAAGGCAGAATAATGGTCAGCAGAAGACAATTTCCTCAGTAGCTATTTGCATAATTTTTACTTTCCATCTTCAGTCACACCTGCCAACCTGCTAACAGGCATGGAGCAAACATAGCTACATAAGATGCTATTCCTAGAATGGAAGATGAGGTTTAAGATGAGGTTTAAGTCCCAAATCCATGCTTTTGTTACTTAGCCCTTTCCAAAACAAATGTATTTTTTAAGAAAGTGATCCATATTGATACTAATTTCCAAAAAAGCAGAACTAGTAACAGAAGGAGAGCTAGAAATAAGTAAAATAAGAACACAACGCCTGCTAGCCTTACATCACGGGAAGCTCTAGGAAGGCCTAGCACGTCTTTTTCTTTCCGGGGGAAAAAAAAAAAAAAAACAGTAACAACGAC